>NC_134706.1:26791935-26804095 GCF_043290135.1 Rhipicephalus microplus | reverse complement strand
GGCTGACGCAGTTTTTGCGCCGCCCCGGCTGACGCGGTTTTCGCGCCGCCCCGGCTGACGCGGTTCCGACTTTGCACTTTTTGGCTCACCCCGGCTGGCGGCCCACTCACTCGATCGCCAGGTCTGTTTGCCCCGGTGGTTCCACCGCCAGGCTTAAGCGCGAACTTTTTTTGTTTGTTTTCTTTTGATTAAGCGCAAGCTTTTTTCTTTGTTTTCTTTTGATTAAGCGCGGGCTTTTTTCTTTGTTTTTTTTGCATTCGCCCCGGCAGACGCGGTTTTTGCGCCGCCCCGGCTGACGCGGTTTTTGCCGCCCCGGCTGACGCAGTTCGGACTTAGCACTTTTCGGCTGTGCCTGGCTGGCGGCCCACTCACTCGATCGCCATGTCTGTTTGCCACAGTTTTCCCGGTGGTGCCGCACCCGGGCTCGCCCCGGCTGACGCGGTTTCGTGCCGCCCCGGCAGACGCGGTTTTCGCGCCGCCCCGGCTGACGCGGTTTCGTGCCGCCCCGGCAGACGCGGTTTTTTGCCGCCCCGGCAGACGCGTTTTTTTTTTCTTTCGCCCCGGCTGACGCAGTTTTCGCGCCGCCCCGGCAGACGCGGTTTTCGCGCCGCCCCGGCAGACGCGGTTTTTTGCGCCGCCCCGGCTGACGCAGTTCGGACTTGGCACTTTTTGGCTGAGCCTGGCTGGCGGCCCACTCACTCGATCGCCATGTCTGTTTGCCACAGTTTTCCCGGTGGTGCCGCACCCGGGCTCGCCCCGGCTGACGCAGTTTTCGCGCCGCCCCGGCTGACGCGGTTTCGTGCCGCCCCGGCAGACGCGGTTTTTTGCGCCGCCCCGGCTGACGCGGTTTTTTGCCGCCCCGGCTGACGCAGTTCGGACTTGGCACTTTTCGGCTGTGCCTGGCTGGCGGCCCACTCACTCGATCGCCATGTCTGTTTGCCACAGTTTTCCCGGTGGTGCCGCACCCGGGCTCGCCCCGGCAGACGCGTTTTTTTTTTTTCTTTCGCCCCGGCTGACGCAGTTTTCGCGCCGCCCCGGCTGACGCGGTTTCGTGCCGCCCCGGCAGACGCGGTTTTTTGCGCCGCCCCGGCTGACGCGGTTTTTGCCGCCCCGGCTGACGCAGTTCGGACTTAGCACTTTTTGGCTGAGCCTGGCTGGTGGCCCACTCACTCGATCGCCATGTCTGTTAGCCACAGTTTTCCCGGTGGTGCCGCACCCGGGCTCGCCCCGGCTGACGCAGTTTTCGCGCCGCCCCGGCTGACGCGGTTTCGTGCCGCCCCGGCAGACGCGGTTTTCGCGCCGCCCCGGCTGACGCGGTTTTTGCCGCCCCGGCTGACGCAGTTCGGACTTAGCACTTTTCGGCTGTGCCTGGCTGGCGGCCCACTCACTCGATCGCCATGTCTGTTTGCCACAGTTTTCCCGGTGGTGCCGCACCCGGGCTCGCCCCGGCTGACGCAGTTTTCGCGCCGCCCCGGCTGACGCGGTTTCGTGCCGCCCCGGCAGACGCGGTTTTCGCGCCGCCCCGGCTGACGCGGTTTCGTGCCGCCCCGGCAGACGCGGTTTTTTGCCGCCCCAGCTGACGCAGTTCGGACTTAGCACTTTTTGGCTGAGCCTTGCTGGCGGCCCACTCACTCGATCGCCATGTCTGTTTGCCACAGTTTTCCCGGTGGTGCCGCACCCGGGCTCGCCCCGGCAGACGCGTTTTTTTTTTTCTTTCGCCCCGGCTGACGCAGTTTTCGCGCCGCCCCGGCAGACGCGGTTTTCGCGCCGCCCCGGCAGACGCGGTTTTTTGCGCCGCCCCGGCTGACGCGGTTTTTTGCCGCCCCGGCTGACGCAGTTCGGACTTGGCACTTTTTGGCTGAGCCTGGCTGGCGGCCCACTCACTCGATCGCCATGTCTGTTTGCCACAGTTTTCCCGGTGGTGCCGCACCCGGGCTCGCCCCGGCTGACGCAGTTTTCGCGCCGCCCCGGCAGACGCGGTTTCGTGCCGCCCCGGCAGACGCGGTTTTTTGCGCCGCCCCGGCTGACGCGGTTTTTTGCCGCCCCGGCTGACACGGTTCGGACTTTGCACTTTTCGGCTGTGCCTGGCTGGCGGCCCACTCACTCGATCGCCATGTCTGTTTGCCACAGTTTTCCCGGTGGTGCCGCACCCGGGCTCGCCCCGGCAGACGCGTTTTTTTTTTTTTTTTCTTTCGCCCCGGCTGACGCAGTTTTCGCGCCGCCCCGGCTGACGCGGTTTCGTGCCGCCCCGGCAGACGCGGTTTTTTGCGCCGCCCCGGCTGACGTGGTTTTTGCCGCCCCGGCTGACGCAGTTCGGACTTTGCACTTTTTGGCTGAGCCTGGCTGGCGGCCCACTCACTCGATCGCCATGTCTGTTTGCCACAGTTTTCCCGGTGGTGCCGCACCCGGGCTCGCCCCGGCAGACGCGTTTTTTTTTTTTCCTTCGCCCCGGCAGACGTGGTTCCCCCCCCCCCCTCCGTCTTTCTTTTTGTTTTTTTTTTTCGCCGCGGCTGAAGTGGATTTTTCGGTGCCTCGACGCCCCGGTAGTCGCGGTTTTTCCGTTTCCGCACGGCCCCGGCTGACGCTGCTCGGTCACAGTCGCCTTTTGTGGTGATTGCAGACTTCTTGAGCGCGGGTGTTTTTTTTTTTTGTTGTTGTTGTTGTTTTATTACGCATTCGCTCCAGCAGACGCTGTTTAGACTTTTTGTTTCCTCTTTTATCCTGCGACGAGGTGACGAGGTTTATTCGGTGCCCCGCCGCCCCGGCTGAAGTGATTTTTCCTGTCCCGTGCCGCCCCGGCTGACGCGGTTGGGACTTCGCGTTTGTTCGGCCGCCACGGGTTTTGGCGCACATCGCTCGGTTGCTTGTTGTTGCCACTTGTTGCGAACCCAGGTTTCTTGAGCGAGCGCGGGCGTTTTTTCTTCCTTTCTTTCTTTGTTCTATGTGTTAGCGAATCGGCCTTTAATATCACACGAGGACTCACAACCAACAATTTTCAGTTTGAAGTGTAAAAAATCTGCAGGTGTTGACGTAACTGACTTGCCCCGTACCCTTGAGTACATCCATGAAGTTCTCGTAGTACTACTAAATCGCATTATTCCAAGTGGAGAAATTCCCATAAACTTGCAAACCTCTACACGAAAATCGGTGCGCGTGATAAAGTTGAAAATTATCGTCCGATATCAAATGTGCCTTCTATAACACAAATTCTAGGAAAAAAAAAAAAAAAAACACTTGTTCGCCGTTTTCTGCGCCGTGACTGGCAGCACTCCGGCGAAGCGAAACGGGGTCGATTCGAGCACGATATCGGCGTCTTTCGACGTGCTCGCCGGCGACCGTCGCACGAGTACGTCGCACGAGCGCGTCTGCCGGGGCGCCGTTTGCGAAGCCGACGCAAAAGTGGGAACCGCCGCTCGGATGATCGCCGCTTTCGGCAGAGTGAGTGTTGGCACTCCGGGGAAGCGAAACAGCGTGAATGCGCCCACGAAATCGGCGTATTTTGAAGTGCCCGCCGGCGACCGTCGCACGAGTACGGTAAACCGCGTCAGCCGGGGCGTAGTTCGGGACGCCGACGAAAAAGTGGGAAGCGCAACTCGGATCTTCGCCGTTTTTGCAGGAGTGAGTGGCGGCCCTCCTGCGAGACCAAGAAGCATCGATTCGTGCACGAATTCGGCGCCTTTCGACGTGATCGCCGGCGACCGTCGCTCGAGTAGGGCAAACCGCGTCTGCCGGGGCGGGCTTCGGGACGCCGATGCGAAAGTGGGAAACGCTGCTCGGATGTTCGCCGTTTTTGGCCGAGTGAGTGCTGGCACACGGGCGAAGCCAAACGGGGCCGATTACGGCACGATATCGGCGTCTTTC
The DNA here is from genome assembly GCF_043290135.1 of Rhipicephalus microplus. NCBI lineage: Eukaryota > Metazoa > Arthropoda > Arachnida > Ixodida > Ixodidae > Rhipicephalus > Rhipicephalus microplus. Next base: position 26,800,234 of record NC_134706.1, on the reverse strand, counting down.
GACGTGCCCGCCGGCGACCGTCGCACGAGTACGGTAAACCGCGTCAGCCCGGGCGGAGTTCGGGACGCCGATGCGAAAGTGGAGAACGCCGCTCGGATCTTCGCCGTTTTTGGAGGAGTGAGTGGCGGCACTCCGGAGAAGCCAGGGAGCGCCAATTAGCGCACGATATCGGCGTCTTTCGACGCGCTCGCCGGCGACCGTCGCACGAGTAGGGCAAACCGCGTCTGCCGGGGCGGGGTTTACGACGCCGACGCAAAAGTGGGAACCGCCGCTCGGATGTTGGCCGTTTTTGGCAGAGTGAGTGCTGGCACTCCGGCGACGCGAAAGAGCGCGAATGCGCCCACGAAAGTGGCGTATTTGGACGTGCGTGACGGCGACCGCTGCAGGAGTACGAAAAACCACGTCAGCCGGGGCGAGCGACACACGGCGGTCTGGGTGCTTATCGCTGCTATTATAGGGGCACCCCGGCAGACGCAGAAAAAAAAAAAAAAATTTTCGACCTTCTTTTTTGCTGGTCGAGCTCGGGTAACCCAGGTCGCAATGGGAGCCGCGCACGAAAGCGGCGTCGCGAGACGCGTTCGCGGTCGCTAGTCGCACGAGCTCGGCAACCGCGTCAGCCGGCGCGGAGTTCGGGATGCCGACGGCTAAGTGGGTACCGCTGCTCGGATGTTCGCCGTTTTTGGCCGAGTGAGTGCTGGCACTCCGGTGAAGCCAAGGAGCGCCAATTCGTGCACGATATCGGCGTCTTTCGACGTGCCCGCCGGCCACCGCCGCACGAGTACGGCAAACCGCGTCTGCCGGGGCGGGGTTCGCGACGCGTACGCAATAGTGGGAACCGTCGCTCGGATGTTCGTCGTCTTTGGCCGAGCGAGTGCTGGCACTCCGGCGAAGCGAAACGGGGCCGATTCGGGCACGATATCGGCGTATTTCGACGTGCTCGCCGGCGACCGTCGCACGAGTACGGCAAAGCGCGTCTGCCGGGGCGGTTTGCGACGCCGACGAAAAAGTGGGAAGCGCCGCTCGGATCTTCGCCGTTTTTGCAGGAGTGAGTGGCGGCCCTCCTGCGAGACCAAGAAGCATCGACTCGCGCACGATATCGGTGTCTTTCGACGTGCCCGCCGGCCACCGCCGCACGAGTACGGCAAACCGCGTATGCCGGGGCGGGGTTGGCGACGCCGACGCAAAAGTGGGAACCGCCACTAGGATGTTCGCCGTTTTTGGCAGAGTGAGTGCTGGCACTCCGGCGAAGCGAAAGAGCGCGAATGCGCCCACGAAAGTGGCGTGTTTGGACGTGCTTGACGACGACCACCGCAGGAAAACGAAAAACCACGTCAGCCGGGGCGAGCGACCCATGGCGGTCTGGGTGCTTATCGCTGCTATTATAGGGGCACCCCGGCAGACGCAAAAAAAAAAAAAAAAATTTTTTTCGACATTCTTTTTTGCTCGTCGACCTCGGGTGACCCAGGTCGCAGTGGGAGCCGCGCACGAAAGCGGCGTCGCGAGACGGCTTCGCGGTCGCTAGTCGCACGAGCTCGGCAACCGCGTCTGCCGGGGCGGAGTTCGGGACGCCGACGGCTAAGTGGGAACCGCCGCTCGGATGTTCGCCGTTTGTGGCCGAGTGAGTGCTGGCACTCCGGCGAAGCCAAACGGGGCCGATTCCGGCACGATATCGGCGTCTTTCTACGTGCTCGCCGGCGACCGTCGCACGAGTACGGCAAAGTGCGTCTGCCGGGGCGGGGTTTGCGACGCGTACGCAATAGTGAGAACCGTCGCTCGGATGTTCGTCGTCTTTCGCCGAGCCAGTGCTGGCAATCCGGCGAAGCCGAACGGAGCCGATTCGGGCACGATATCGGCGTCTTTCCACGTGCTCGCCGGCGACCGTCGCACGAGTACGGTAAACCGCGTCAGCCGGGGCGGAGTTCGGGACGCCGATGCGAAAGTGGGAAGCGCCGCTCGGATCTTCGCCGTTTTTGGAGGAGTCAGTGGCGGCACTCCGGTGAAGCCAAGGTGCGCCAATTCGCGCACGATATCGGCGTCTTTCGACGTGCCCGCCGGCCACCGTCGCACGAGTACGGCAAACCTCGTCTGCCGGGGCGGGGTTTGCGACGCCGACGCAAAAGTGGGAACCGCCGCTCGGATGTTCGCCGTTTTTGGCAGAGTGAGTGCTGGCACTCCGGCGAAGCGAAAGAGCGCGAATGCGCCCACGAAAGTGGCGTGTTTGGACGTGCTTGACGACGACCACCGCAGGAAAACGAAAAACCACGTCAGCCGGGGCGAGCGACCCATGGCGGTCTGGGTGCTTATCGCTGCTATTATAGGGGCACCCCGGCAGACGCAAAAAAAAAAAAAAATTTTTTTCGACATTCTTTTTTGCTCGTCGACCTCGGGTGACCCAGGTCGCAGTGGGAGCCGCGCACGAAAGCGGCGTCGCGAGACGGCTTCGCGGTCGCTAGTCGCACGAGCTCGGCAACCGCGTCTGCCGGGGCGGAGTTCGGGACGCCGACGGCTAAGTGGGAACCGCCGCTCGGATGTTCGCCGTTTGTGGCCGAGTGAGTGCTGGCACTCCGGCGAAGCCAAACGGGGCCGATTCCGGCACGATATCGGCGTCTTTCTACGTGCTCGCCGGCGACCGTCGCACGAGTACGGCAAAGTGCGTCTGCCGGGGCGGGGTTTGCGACGCGTACGCAATAGTGAGAACCGTCGCTCGGATGTTCGTCGTCTTTCGCCGAGCCAGTGCTGGCACTCCGGCGAAGCCGAACGGAGCCGATTCGGGCACGATATCGGCGTCTTTCCACGTGCTCGCCGGCGACCGTCGCACGAGTACGGTAAACCGCGTCAGCCGGGGCGGAGTTCGGGACGCCGATGCGAAAGTGGGAAGCGCCGCTCGGATCTTCGCCGTTTTTGGAGGAGTCAGTGGCGGCACTCCGGTGAAGCCAAGGTGCGCCAATTCGCGCACGATATCGGCGTCTTTCGACGTGCCCGCCGGCCACCGTCGCACGAGTACGGCAAACCTCGTCTGCCGGGGCGGGGTTTGCGACGCCGACGCAAAAGTGGGAACCGCCGCTCGGATGTTCGCCGTTTTTGGCAGAGTGAGTGCTGGCACTCCGGCGAAGCGAAAGAGCGTGAATGCGCCCACGAAAGTAGCGTATTTGGACGTGCTTGACGGCGACCGCCGCAGGAGTACGAAAAACCACGTCAGCCGGGGCGAGCGACCCACGGCGGTCTGGGTGCTTATCGCTGCTATTATAGGGGCACCCCGGCAGACGCAGAAAGAAAAAAAAAAATGGGGACATGGCGTGCGTCACCGTGCGGCTTCGCAGCGTTGCCGAAGTCGCCGAGCCCTTCGACTGAGCCGAACGGCGGACAGGGAACGTTGGTCGGCCGTTCTAACCTGTCGGTGCCACGCCGAGACGTCGTTAAGGAAAACCGCGTCGTGGGCCTCTACGACGCCGTCGAGTCGTTGTACGTTTGGTGTCCAGCGTGTCGGCGGCGAGTAGCGGACACGTCGTTCACGACTTCGGTCTTTCGCAGTCGACGCGAACTTGCGGAGAGTCGTGGTGCCTCACGTTTTCGGCAGAAACCGCGGCGGAATTTTCCCGTGCGTGCGCGCACGACCTCGGTGCTGTGCCGTCAGCGTAGTGTTGCACAAACTCGTGGCCTACCCAAGGTGCGGTACGTTTGCGGCCGTATCCTCGGTGGGAATTTCGTGAGTAGGGTCGCAAATTCTACGACCTCGGCGGGTTTGAGAGCGACGTAGACTTGTGGCACGCTCAACATGCCACACGTTTCGGGGCACACCCGCGGTGAAATTTTCTCGAGTACGCTCGTATTAGGGCCCAAGGAGGTCTGGGTACTTATCGCTGCTATTATGTGGGGGTTCTCGTGAGCGGCGTACGCGAAAGCGACCGGGTGTCTGATATGCGGCGGGCTTCGGCCTCGTCAAGCGTGTCCTCGGGTCTGCTCCAGGGGAATCCACGGCAGTCGTCTGCAGCCTCATCCGCTTGATGCGTTAGGGGCTGGTTGTCGGACGGTGCCGTTTTACCACGATATCGAGGTGTGTTCCGTGTCGTCCTCGGGCGATTCAGATGCGAAAGCGCCGAAGACGCGGGCGTGACCCGTCGTCTGGCGGCTTTGCAGTCTCGGCTCCGTTGCTAGTTCCGGCCGGTCCACCGACAGTGCAGCGGGCTTGGGCAACCCGCACGGCGCGACCGAGTCGATGCAACGAAAAAGAGCGAGCATGAACGTGCTTCTTGCCGCACGGCTCCCACTCGTCTTTCGGGAAGGTTGTGCCGTAGCGAGCTCGAACGCCGTCATCTCGGAGTGCAAAATAAGCGTGTTGGGGCGCCTGAAGGTGGCCTCCGCCGCACACAGACTGCGTCCGGCCCGCCGAGGGCGAGGACGGACGCGCAGTCGAACGATTACCTGGTTGATCCTGCCAGTAATCATATGCTTGTCTCAAAGATTAAGCCATGCATGTCTAAGTACATGCCGAAATAAGGCGAAACCGCGAATGGCTCATTAAATCAGTTATGGTTCCTTAGATCGTTTCTTCCTACTTGGATAACTGTGGCAATTCTAGAGCTAATACATGCAGTGAGCCTGGAGCCCTTTGGGTAACGGGTGCTTTTATTAGACCAAGATCGATCGGGTTTCGGCCCGTATTGTGTGGTGACTCTGGATAACTTTGTGCTGATCGCATGGCCACGAGCCGGCGACGTTTCTTTCAAGTGTCTGCCTTATCAACTTTCGATGGTAGGTTACTTGCTTACCATGGTTGTTACGGGTAACGGAGAATCAGGGTTCGATTCCGGAGAGGGAGCCTGAGAAACGGCTACCACATCCAAGGAAGGCAGCAGGCGCGCAAATTACCCACTCCCGGCACGGGGAGGTAGTGACGAAAAATAACAATACGGGACTCTTTTGAGGCCCCGTAATTGAAATGAGTACACTCTAAATCCTTTAACGAGGATCAATTGGAGGGCAAGTCTGGTGCCAGCAGCCGCGGTAATTCCAGCTCCAATAGCGTATACTAAAGCTGCTGCGGTTAAAAAGCTCGTAGTTGGATCTCAGTTCCAGACGAGTAGTGCATCTACCCGATGCGACGGCTCGGACTGAACATCATGCCGGTTCTTTCTTGGTGCACTTCATTGTGTGCCTCGAGATGGCCGGTGCTTTTACTTTGAAAAAATTAGAGTGCTCAACGCAGGCGAGTCGCCTGAATAAACTTGCATGGAATAATAGAACAAGACCTCGTTTCTGTTCTGTTGGTTTTTGGAATACGAGGTAATGATTAAGAGGGACGGACGGGGGCATTCGTATTGCGGCGCTAGAGGTGAAATTCTTGGACCGTCGCAAGACGAACTACTGCGAAAGCATTTGCCAAGAATGTTTTCATTGATCAAGAACGAAAGTCAGAGGTTCGAAGGCGATCAGATACCGCCCTAGTTCTGACCATAAACGATGCCAACCAGCGATCCGCCTGAGTTACTCAAATGACTCGGCGGGCAGCTTCCGGGAAACCAAAGTATTTGGGTTCCGGGGGAAGTATGGTTGCAAAGCTGAAACTTAAAGGAATTGACGGAAGGGCACCACCAGGAGTGGAGCCTGCGGCTTAATTTGACTCAACACGGGAAAACTTACCCGGCCCGGACACTGGGAGGATTGACAGATTGAGAGCTCTTTCTTGATTCGGTGGATGGTGGTGCATGGCCGTTCTTAGTTGGTGGAGCGATTTGTCTGGTTAATTCCGATAACGAACGAGACTCTAGCCTATTAAATAGGTGCGGGGTTCCCAGCACCTTACAACCTTCTTAGAGGGACAAGCGGCTCCTAGCCGCACGAAACAGAGCAATAACAGGTCTGTGATGCCCTTAGATGTCCGGGGCCGCACGCGCGCTACACTGAAGGAAGCAGCGTGTCTTTATCCCTGTCTGAAAAGACTGGGTAACCCGTGGAACTTCTTTCGTGATTGGGATAGGGGCTTGCAATTGTTCCCCTTGAACGAGGAATTCCCAGTAAGCGCGAGTCATAAGCTCGCGTTGATTACGTCCCTGCCCTTTGTACACACCGCCCGTCGCTACTACCGATTGAATGATTTAGTGAGGTCTTCGGACCGATGTCCGGCGCGGCCTTTCGGTTGCGCCGGTCTGTTGGAAAGATGACCAAACTTGATCATTTAGAGGAAGTAAAAGTCGTAACAAGGTTTCCGTAGGTGAACCTGCGGAAGGATCATTAACGGATTGTGAAGGGTGAGCGCCTCAGCTGCGTCTGCGCCCGACACTTTCTGCCGCTGACCCCGTTTGGACGCGGGGTCGGCTTTTCCCCACGGGGCTGCCTGAATGTGGAGCGGCACCCCGTGACAAATTGTTGCGCCCAGCGGACGCCAACACCGCGACCTTGGACGGTCGGCCAGGTGGCGGACGCGGGTACAAACGGCGCAACGCACTCATAGGTCGGCTTTCGACCCGCCACTGCACCGTGGCTCGAAGCGCTCGAAATGCGCGACCCGACCGCTGCGGGACCGCCTAGTACTGTAAACAGGAGCGGCGGAGCGCGAACGGCGAGTCGTGGTTACGTCGGTAGAAGGCGAGGCTGCGCGTTCCCGAAACGCCAGCCGAGTGCCCTCCCGACCGTTCGAGCGTGCAAGAACGAGACCCGACAATCGCGCGGCGACTGCCAAGTACGAGAGGAACGGCACAAGCGTCGGCGGTCGGTCAAGGAACTGGCGATGTGACGGGTCCGCTGTGCACCAGTGCATACCGTCCCGCCGTCCGCGGCAAGCGCCTCCGCGTCCTCGGGTGACGGAGGCTGCCGGTCGGTTCTTGCAGGCGAGGGATCTCGCTGGCACCGGTTCGCGTTGACGCGCGGCCGGTCATGGCACGGCGATGCGACGGCCGAGGTGCGCAGTACTCGATGGAGGAACCGCACGCTCCGATGACCGTCCCGCCCTCCGCGGCGTATGCGTACCGACCGTAATGGTTGCAGCAGCGCCGGCCGGCTTTTGAATTCGCCACACGAAACACGGTGCGAGATCGCGGTTAGGGGAGCGTCGACGTTGCCAGGCGTTTTGCTTGCTGCCGAGGGAAAGGCGGCACGGCCACGTCGCGCTCGTCGCGATTAGCGGGTCTGCGCGCTTTGGGAAGGTGCCGCAACGACTTGCCGAAAGAGGAAGCACGGAAGAACGAGGGACTTGGACGTCCCGACAATTGAACGCACTTGCGGCCAGGCCCTTGCTGGCTTCGTTCTTCCGCCTCGAGTAGGCTCGTACGCGGCTCCGGCGCCGAAAGTGGTCCTTGGCACCGACTTCGGTGGACGTGGGAAGTGCCGCGCAAGTACGGCGCGCCTGGCTCCACCTGTTGGCTAAAGTAGGCAGCCGGATCGGCATTTTGGTGTGCGGTGGCAAACCGTGGATGCGAAAAAAGCTTGTGCGATTTCGTGGAACAAAAAGCGGGGGTCCCCCTTTTTATGCGGAGGAGACCGACCCGCCCGCCGTGGTGAACCGCGACGCCACGGTAAAAACGGGAGAGGCTTGTCGATGGGACCGTGCATCCCGCGCTCCACGGAGGCCGGGAGGCGGCCGCCCGAGGAAATGTGTAGCCGTCGAGGCCCGCATCTGCGTGCACTCTTATCCAAATGGGTGTACCGCAGGCATTTTCTGGTTAGGCGGGCCAATGAGAGCGAGCACACAACGATACCTACGGGTCCGGCTTGGAGAACCGGCTTCGACGCCTCCCGAGTATTTATAGAGGGGTGGACCACGAAAGCACTCGCAAGTAGCGGAAGCGAAACGCCGTCCGAAACACACCGTTTGCTCGATTTGCGGCAGCCGAAAAAGGCGCGGCAGAGTTTTGGAGTCCAAGCGTGCGCTGAAAAGCGCCCTTCTTGGCCACTGTTTGGCCGAGTGCCAGAAACGTTTGGTTTTGACTGTACGGAATTGAACAAACACTTTTTCACGACTCTAAGCGGTGGATCACTCGGTTCTCGGGTCGATGAAGAACGCAGCCAGCTGCGAGACTTGGTGTGAATTGCAGGACACACTGAGCACTGATTCTTTGAACGCACATTGCGGCCTTGGGTCTTCCCTTGGCTTCGTCTGTCTGAGGGTCGGATCACATATCAAGAGAGCCTTCGGCGCACAAGGGAACGTGAGCCGTCGACTCGTTTTGACCGCGTCGGCAACACGGACAGCACGCTGAACACCTCACAGCGAGCGCCAACAGCGGCCACTCAAGGGCGAGACGGTGGCGACCGTCGTGCCAGAGCCCAACCGAAACGGGGGCGACCGACTGCATTGAGGATG
>NC_134706.1:26761935-26781935 GCF_043290135.1 Rhipicephalus microplus | reverse complement strand
GCTGACGCGGTTTTCGTTTTTCCGTGCCGCCCCGGCTGACGCAGTTTTTGCGCCGCCCCGGCTGACGCGGTTTTCGCGCCGCCCCGGCTGACGCGGTTCCGACTTTGCACTTTTTGGCTCACCCCGGCTGGCGGCCCACTCACTCGATCGCCAGGTCTGTTTGCCCCGGTGGTTCCACCGCCAGGCTTAAGCGCGAACTTTTTTTGTTTGTTTTCTTTTGATTAAGCGCAAGCTTTTTTCTTTGTTTTCTTTTGATTAAGCGCGGGCTTTTTTCTTTGTTTTTTTTGCATTCGCCCCGGCAGACGCGGTTTTTGCGCCGCCCCGGCTGACGCGGTTTTTGCCGCCCCGGCTGACGCAGTTCGGACTTAGCACTTTTCGGCTGTGCCTGGCTGGCGGCCCACTCACTCGATCGCCATGTCTGTTTGCCACAGTTTTCCCGGTGGTGCCGCACCCGGGCTCGCCCCGGCTGACGCGGTTTCGTGCCGCCCCGGCAGACGCGGTTTTCGCGCCGCCCCGGCTGACGCGGTTTCGTGCCGCCCCGGCAGACGCGGTTTTTTGCCGCCCCGGCAGACGCGTTTTTTTTTTCTTTCGCCCCGGCTGACGCAGTTTTCGCGCCGCCCCGGCAGACGCGGTTTTCGCGCCGCCCCGGCAGACGCGGTTTTTTGCGCCGCCCCGGCTGACGCAGTTCGGACTTGGCACTTTTTGGCTGAGCCTGGCTGGCGGCCCACTCACTCGATCGCCATGTCTGTTTGCCACAGTTTTCCCGGTGGTGCCGCACCCGGGCTCGCCCCGGCTGACGCAGTTTTCGCGCCGCCCCGGCTGACGCGGTTTCGTGCCGCCCCGGCAGACGCGGTTTTTTGCGCCGCCCCGGCTGACGCGGTTTTTTGCCGCCCCGGCTGACGCAGTTCGGACTTGGCACTTTTCGGCTGTGCCTGGCTGGCGGCCCACTCACTCGATCGCCATGTCTGTTTGCCACAGTTTTCCCGGTGGTGCCGCACCCGGGCTCGCCCCGGCAGACGCGTTTTTTTTTTTTCTTTCGCCCCGGCTGACGCAGTTTTCGCGCCGCCCCGGCTGACGCGGTTTCGTGCCGCCCCGGCAGACGCGGTTTTTTGCGCCGCCCCGGCTGACGCGGTTTTTGCCGCCCCGGCTGACGCAGTTCGGACTTAGCACTTTTTGGCTGAGCCTGGCTGGTGGCCCACTCACTCGATCGCCATGTCTGTTAGCCACAGTTTTCCCGGTGGTGCCGCACCCGGGCTCGCCCCGGCTGACGCAGTTTTCGCGCCGCCCCGGCTGACGCGGTTTCGTGCCGCCCCGGCAGACGCGGTTTTCGCGCCGCCCCGGCTGACGCGGTTTTTGCCGCCCCGGCTGACGCAGTTCGGACTTAGCACTTTTCGGCTGTGCCTGGCTGGCGGCCCACTCACTCGATCGCCATGTCTGTTTGCCACAGTTTTCCCGGTGGTGCCGCACCCGGGCTCGCCCCGGCTGACGCAGTTTTCGCGCCGCCCCGGCTGACGCGGTTTCGTGCCGCCCCGGCAGACGCGGTTTTCGCGCCGCCCCGGCTGACGCGGTTTCGTGCCGCCCCGGCAGACGCGGTTTTTTGCCGCCCCAGCTGACGCAGTTCGGACTTAGCACTTTTTGGCTGAGCCTTGCTGGCGGCCCACTCACTCGATCGCCATGTCTGTTTGCCACAGTTTTCCCGGTGGTGCCGCACCCGGGCTCGCCCCGGCAGACGCGTTTTTTTTTTTCTTTCGCCCCGGCTGACGCAGTTTTCGCGCCGCCCCGGCAGACGCGGTTTTCGCGCCGCCCCGGCAGACGCGGTTTTTTGCGCCGCCCCGGCTGACGCGGTTTTTTGCCGCCCCGGCTGACGCAGTTCGGACTTGGCACTTTTTGGCTGAGCCTGGCTGGCGGCCCACTCACTCGATCGCCATGTCTGTTTGCCAGTTTTCCCGGTGGTGCCGCACCCGGGCTCGCCCCGGCTGACGCAGTTTTCGCGCCGCCCCGGCAGACGCGGTTTCGTGCCGCCCCGGCAGACGCGGTTTTTTGCGCCGCCCCGGCTGACGCGGTTTTTTGCCGCCCCGGCTGACACGGTTCGGACTTTGCACTTTTCGGCTGTGCCTGGCTGGCGGCCCACTCACTCGATCGCCATGTCTGTTTGCCACAGTTTTCCCGGTGGTGCCGCACCCGGGCTCGCCCCGGCAGACGCGTTTTTTTTTTTTTTTCTTTCGCCCCGGCTGACGCAGTTTTCGCGCCGCCCCGGCTGACGCGGTTTCGTGCCGCCCCGGCAGACGCGGTTTTTTGCGCCGCCCCGGCTGACGTGGTTTTTGCCGCCCCGGCTGACGCAGTTCGGACTTTGCACTTTTTGGCTGAGCCTGGCTGGCGGCCCACTCACTCGATCGCCATGTCTGTTTGCCACAGTTTTCCCGGTGGTGCCGCACCCGGGCTCGCCCCGGCAGACGCGTTTTTTTTTTTTCCTTCGCCCCGGCAGACGTGGTTCCCCCCCCCCCCTCCGTCTTTCTTTTTGTTTTTTTTTTTCGCCGCGGCTGAAGTGGATTTTTCGGTGCCTCGACGCCCCGGTAGTCGCGGTTTTTCCGTTTCCGCACGGCCCCGGCTGACGCTGCTCGGTCACAGTCGCCTTTTGTGGTGATTGCAGACTTCTTGAGCGCGGGTGTTTTTTTTTTTGTTGTTGTTGTTGTTTTATTACGCATTCGCTCCAGCAGACGCTGTTTAGACTTTTTGTTTCCTCTTTTATCCTGCGACGAGGTGACGAGGTTTATTCGGTGCCCCGCCGCCCCGGCTGAAGTGATTTTTCCTGTCCCGTGCCGCCCCGGCTGACGCGGTTGGGACTTCGCGTTTGTTCGGCCGCCACGGGTTTTGGCGCACTCGCTCGGTTGCTTGTTGTTGCCACTTGTTGCGAACCCAGGTTTCTTGAGCGAGCGCGGGCGTTTTTTCTTCCTTTCTTTCTTTGTTCTATGTGTTAGCGAATCGGCCTTTAATATCACACGAGGACTCACAACCAACAATTTTCAGTTTGAAGTGTAAAAAATCTGCAGGTGTTGACGTAACTGACTTGCCCCGTACCCTTGAGTACATCCATGAAGTTCTCGTAGTACTACTAAATCGCATTATTCCAAGTGGAGAAATTCCCATAAACTTGCAAACCTCTACACGAAAATCGGTGCGCGTGATAAAGTTGAAAATTATCGTCCGATATCAAATGTGCCTTCTATAACACAAATTCTAGGAAAAAAAAAAAAAAAAACACTTGTTCGCCGTTTTCTGCGCCGTGACTGGCAGCACTCCGGCGAAGCGAAACGGGGTCGATTCGAGCACGATATCGGCGTCTTTCGACGTGCTCGCCGGCGACCGTCGCACGAGTACGTCGCACGAGCGCGTCTGCCGGGGCGCCGTTTGCGAAGCCGACGCAAAAGTGGGAACCGCCGCTCGGATGATCGCCGCTTTCGGCAGAGTGAGTGTTGGCACTCCGGGGAAGCGAAACAGCGTGAATGCGCCCACGAAATCGGCGTATTTTGAAGTGCCCGCCGGCGACCGTCGCACGAGTACGGTAAACCGCGTCAGCCGGGGCGTAGTTCGGGACGCCGACGAAAAAGTGGGAAGCGCAACTCGGATCTTCGCCGTTTTTGCAGGAGTGAGTGGCGGCCCTCCTGCGAGACCAAGAAGCATCGATTCGTGCACGAATTCGGCGCCTTTCGACGTGATCGCCGGCGACCGTCGCTCGAGTAGGGCAAACCGCGTCTGCCGGGGCGGGCTTCGGGACGCCGATGCGAAAGTGGGAAACGCTGCTCGGATGTTCGCCGTTTTTGGCCGAGTGAGTGCTGGCACACGGGCGAAGCCAAACGGGGCCGATTACGGCACGATATCGGCGTCTTTCGACGTGCCCGCCGGCGACCGTCGCACGAGTACGGTAAACCGCGTCAGCCCGGGCGGAGTTCGGGACGCCGATGCGAAAGTGGAGAACGCCGCTCGGATCTTCGCCGTTTTTGGAGGAGTGAGTGGCGGCACTCCGGAGAAGCCAGGGAGCGCCAATTAGCGCACGATATCGGCGTCTTTCGACGCGCTCGCCGGCGACCGTCGCACGAGTAGGGCAAACCGCGTCTGCCGGGGCGGGGTTTACGACGCCGACGCAAAAGTGGGAACCGCCGCTCGGATGTTGGCCGTTTTTGGCAGAGTGAGTGCTGGCACTCCGGCGACGCGAAAGAGCGCGAATGCGCCCACGAAAGTGGCGTATTTGGACGTGCGTGACGGCGACCGCTGCAGGAGTACGAAAAACCACGTCAGCCGGGGCGAGCGACACACGGCGGTCTGGGTGCTTATCGCTGCTATTATAGGGGCACCCCGGCAGACGCAGAAAAAAAAAAAAAAATTTTCGACCTTCTTTTTTGCTGGTCGAGCTCGGGTAACCCAGGTCGCAATGGGAGCCGCGCACGAAAGCGGCGTCGCGAGACGCGTTCGCGGTCGCTAGTCGCACGAGCTCGGCAACCGCGTCAGCCGGCGCGGAGTTCGGGATGCCGACGGCTAAGTGGGTACCGCTGCTCGGATGTTCGCCGTTTTTGGCCGAGTGAGTGCTGGCACTCCGGTGAAGCCAAGGAGCGCCAATTCGTGCACGATATCGGCGTCTTTCGACGTGCCCGCCGGCCACCGCCGCACGAGTACGGCAAACCGCGTCTGCCGGGGCGGGGTTCGCGACGCGTACGCAATAGTGGGAACCGTCGCTCGGATGTTCGTCGTCTTTGGCCGAGCGAGTGCTGGCACTCCGGCGAAGCGAAACGGGGCCGATTCGGGCACGATATCGGCGTATTTCGACGTGCTCGCCGGCGACCGTCGCACGAGTACGGCAAAGCGCGTCTGCCGGGGCGAGGTTTGCGACGCCGACGAAAAAGTGGGAAGCGCCGCTCGGATCTTCGCCGTTTTTGCAGGAGTGAGTGGCGGCCCTCCTGCGAGACCAAGAAGCATCGACTCGCGCACGATATCGGTGTCTTTCGACGTGCCCGCCGGCCACCGCCGCACGAGTACGGCAAACCGCGTATGCCGGGGCGGGGTTGGCGACGCCGACGCAAAAGTGGGAACCGCCACTAGGATGTTCGCCGTTTTTGGCAGAGTGAGTGCTGGCACTCCGGCGAAGCGAAAGAGCGCGAATGCGCCCACGAAAGTGGCGTGTTTGGACGTGCTTGACGACGACCACCGCAGGAAAACGAAAAACCACGTCAGCCGGGGCGAGCGACCCATGGCGGTCTGGGTGCTTATCGCTGCTATTATAGGGGCACCCCGGCAGACGCAAAAAAAAAAAAAAAATTTTTTTCGACATTCTTTTTTGCTCGTCGACCTCGGGTGACCCAGGTCGCAGTGGGAGCCGCGCACGAAAGCGGCGTCGCGAGACGGCTTCGCGGTCGCTAGTCGCACGAGCTCGGCAACCGCGTCTGCCGGGGCGGAGTTCGGGACGCCGACGGCTAAGTGGGAACCGCCGCTCGGATGTTCGCCGTTTGTGGCCGAGTGAGTGCTGGCACTCCGGCGAAGCCAAACGGGGCCGATTCCGGCACGATATCGGCGTCTTTCTACGTGCTCGCCGGCGACCGTCGCACGAGTACGGCAAAGTGCGTCTGCCGGGGCGGGGTTTGCGACGCGTACGCAATAGTGAGAACCGTCGCTCGGATGTTCGTCGTCTTTCGCCGAGCCAGTGCTGGCAATCCGGCGAAGCCGAACGGAGCCGATTCGGGCACGATATCGGCGTCTTTCCACGTGCTCGCCGGCGACCGTCGCACGAGTACGGTAAACCGCGTCAGCCGGGGCGGAGTTCGGGACGCCGATGCGAAAGTGGGAAGCGCCGCTCGGATCTTCGCCGTTTTTGGAGGAGTCAGTGGCGGCACTCCGGTGAAGCCAAGGTGCGCCAATTCGCGCACGATATCGGCGTCTTTCGACGTGCCCGCCGGCCACCGTCGCACGAGTACGGCAAACCTCGTCTGCCGGGGCGGGGTTTGCGACGCCGACGCAAAAGTGGGAACCGCCGCTCGGATGTTCGCCGTTTTTGGCAGAGTGAGTGCTGGCACTCCGGCGAAGCGAAAGAGCGCGAATGCGCCCACGAAAGTGGCGTGTTTGGACGTGCTTGACGACGACCACCGCAGGAAAACGAAAAACCACGTCAGCCGGGGCGAGCGACCCATGGCGGTCTGGGTGCTTATCGCTGCTATTATAGGGGCACCCCGGCAGACGCAAAAAAAAAAAAAATTTTTTTCGACATTCTTTTTTGCTCGTCGACCTCGGGTGACCCAGGTCGCAGTGGGAGCCGCGCACGAAAGCGGCGTCGCGAGACGGCTTCGCGGTCGCTAGTCGCACGAGCTCGGCAACCGCGTCTGCCGGGGCGGAGTTCGGGACGCCGACGGCTAAGTGGGAACCGCCGCTCGGATGTTCGCCGTTTGTGGCCGAGTGAGTGCTGGCACTCCGGCGAAGCCAAACGGGGCCGATTCCGGCACGATATCGGCGTCTTTCTACGTGCTCGCCGGCGACCGTCGCACGAGTACGGCAAAGTGCGTCTGCCGGGGCGGGGTTTGCGACGCGTACGCAATAGTGAGAACCGTCGCTCGGATGTTCGTCGTCTTTCGCCGAGCCAGTGCTGGCACTCCGGCGAAGCCGAACGGAGCCGATTCGGGCACGATATCGGCGTCTTTCCACGTGCTCGCCGGCGACCGTCGCACGAGTACGGTAAACCGCGTCAGCCGGGGCGGAGTTCGGGACGCCGATGCGAAAGTGGGAAGCGCCGCTCGGATCTTCGCCGTTTTTGGAGGAGTCAGTGGCGGCACTCCGGTGAAGCCAAGGTGCGCCAATTCGCGCACGATATCGGCGTCTTGCCACATGCCGCCGAAATATGGGTGTCGGAGAAAACAGAGTGCCGCGCGTAACGAGGGGCGCGCGTGTTACAGAGAGATATGCCCAAACGCATGAAAGTGTACGCAGGTGTCCTAAGGCAGTTTTTTTTTTTTTCCTCATTTTGATGTCGCCCCGGCTGACGTGGTTTTCGTTTTTCCGTGCCGCCCCGGCTGACGCGGTTTTCGTTTTTCCGTGCCGCCCCGGCTGACGCAGTTTTTGCGCCGCCCCGGCTGACGCGGTTTTCGCGCCGCCCCGGCTGACGCGGTTCCGACTTTGCACTTTTTGGCTCACCCCGGCTGGCGGCCCACTCACTCGATCGCCAGGTCTGTTTGCCCCGGTGGTTCCACCGCCAGGCTTAAGCGCGAACTTTTTTTGTTTGTTTTCTTTTGATTAAGCGCAAGCTTTTTTCTTTGTTTTCTTTTGATTAAGCGCGGGCTTTTTTCTTTGTTTTTTTTTCATTCGCCCCGGCAGACGCGGTTTTTGCGCCGCCCCGGCTGACGCGGTTTTTGCCGCCCCGGCTGACGCAGTTCGGACTTAGCACTTTTCGGCTGTGCCTGGCTGGCGGCCCACTCACTCGATCGCCATGTCTGTTTGCCACAGTTTTCCCGGTGGTGCCGCACCCGGGCTCGCCCCGGCTGACGCGGTTTCGTGCCGCCCCGGCAGACGCGGTTTTCGCGCCGCCCCGGCTGACGCGGTTTCGTGCCGCCCCGGCAGACGCGGTTTTTTGCCGCCCCGGCAGACGCGTTTTTTTTTTCTTTCGCCCCGGCTGACGCAGTTTTCGCGCCGCCCCGGCAGACGCGGTTTTCGCGCCGCCCCGGCAGACGCGGTTTTTTGCGCCGCCCCGGCTGACGCAGTTCGGACTTGGCACTTTTTGGCTGAGCCTGGCTGGCGGCCCACTCACTCGATCGCCATGTCTGTTTGCCACAGTTTTCCCGGTGGTGCCGCACCCGGGCTCGCCCCGGCTGACGCAGTTTTCGCGCCGCCCCGGCTGACGCGGTTTCGTGCCGCCCCGGCAGACGCGGTTTTTTGCGCCGCCCCGGCTGACGCGGTTTTTTGCCGCCCCGGCTGACGCAGTTCGGACTTGGCACTTTTCGGCTGTGCCTGGCTGGCGGCCCACTCACTCGATCGCCATGTCTGTTTGCCACAGTTTTCCCGGTGGTGCCGCACCCGGGCTCGCCCCGGCAGACGCGTTTTTTTTTTTTCTTTCGCCCCGGCTGACGCAGTTTTCGCGCCGCCCCGGCTGACGCGGTTTCGTGCCGCCCCGGCAGACGCGGTTTTTTGCGCCGCCCCGGCTGACGCGGTTTTTGCCGCCCCGGCTGACGCAGTTCGGACTTAGCACTTTTCGGCTGTGCCTGGCTGGCGGCCCACTCACTCGATCGCCATGTCTGTTTGCCACAGTTTTCCCGGTGGTGCCGCACCCGGGCTCGCCCCGGCTGACGCAGTTTTCGCGCCGCCCCGGCTGACGCGGTTTCGTGCCGCCCCGGCAGACGCGGTTTTCGCGCCGCCCCGGCTGACGCGGTTTCGTGCCGCCCCGGCAGACGCGGTTTTTTGCCGCCCCAGCTGACGCAGTTCGGACTTAGCACTTTTTGGCTGAGCCTTGCTGGCGGCCCACTCACTCGATCGCCATGTCTGTTTGCCACAGTTTTCCCGGTGGTGCCGCACCCGGGCTCGCCCCGGCAGACGCGTTTTTTTTTTCTTTCGCCCCGGCTGACGCAGTTTTCGCGCCGCCCCGG
Organism: Rhipicephalus microplus; assembly: GCF_043290135.1. Taxonomy (NCBI): domain Eukaryota; kingdom Metazoa; phylum Arthropoda; class Arachnida; order Ixodida; family Ixodidae; genus Rhipicephalus; species Rhipicephalus microplus. Next base: position 26,773,323 of record NC_134706.1, on the reverse strand, counting down.
CAGACGCGGTTTTCGCGCCGCCCCGGCAGACGCGGTTTTTTGCGCCGCCCCGGCTGACGCGGTTTTTTGCCGCCCCGGCTGACGCAGTTCGGACTTGGCACTTTTTGGCTGAGCCTGGCTGGCGGCCCACTCACTCGATCGCCATGTCTGTTTGCCACAGTTTTCCCGGTGGTGCCGCACCCGGGCTCGCCCCGGCTGACGCAGTTTTCGCGCCGCCCCGGCAGACGCGGTTTCGTGCCGCCCCGGCAGACGCGGTTTTTTGCGCCGCCCCGGCTGACGCGGTTTTTTGCCGCCCCGGCTGACACGGTTCGGACTTTGCACTTTTCGGCTGTGCCTGGCTGGCGGCCCACTCACTCGATCGCCATGTCTGTTTGCCACAGTTTTCCCGGTGGTGCCGCACCCGGGCTCGCCCCGGCAGACGCGTTTTTTTTTTTTTTTTCTTTCGCCCCGGCTGACGCAGTTTTCGCGCCGCCCCGGCTGACGCGGTTTCGTGCCGCCCCGGCAGACGCGGTTTTTTGCGCCGCCCCGGCTGACGTGGTTTTTGCCGCCCCGGCTGACGCAGTTCGGACTTTGCACTTTTTGGCTGAGCCTGGCTGGCGGCCCACTCACTCGATCGCCATGTCTGTTTGCCACAGTTTTCCCGGTGGTGCCGCACCCGGGCTCGCCCCGGCAGACGCGTTTTTTTTTTTTCCTTCGCCCCGGCAGACGTGGTTCCCCCCCCCCCCCTCCGTCTTTCTTTTTGTTTTTTTTTTTCGCCGCGGCTGAAGTGGATTTTTCGGTGCCTCGACGCCCCGGTAGTCGCGGTTTTTCCGTTTCCGCACGGCCCCGGCTGACGCTGCTCGGTCACAGTCGCCTTTTGTGGTGATTGCAGACTTCTTGAGCGCGGGTGTTTTTTTTTTTTGTTGTTGTTGTTGTTTTATTACGCATTCGCTCCAGCAGACGCTGTTTAGACTTTTTGTTTCCTCTTTTATCCTGCGACGAGGTGACGAGGTTTATTCGGTGCCCCGCCGCCCCGGCTGAAGTGATTTTTCCTGTCCCGTGCCGCCCCGGCTGACGCGGTTGGGACTTCGCGTTTGTTCGGCCGCCACGGGTTTTGGCGCACTCGCTCGGTTGCTTGTTGTTGCCACTTGTTGCGAACCCAGGTTTCTTGAGCGAGCGCGGGCGTTTTTTCTTCCTTTCTTTCTTTGTTCTATGTGTTAGCGAATCGGCCTTTAATATCACACGAGGACTCACAACCAACAATTTTCAGTTTGAAGTGTAAAAAATCTGCAGGTGTTGACGTAACTGACTTGCCCCGTACCCTTGAGTACATCCATGAAGTTCTCGTAGTACTACTAAATCGCATTATTCCAAGTGGAGAAATTCCCATAAACTTGCAAACCTCTACACGAAAATCGGTGCGCGTGATAAAGTTGAAAATTATCGTCCGATATCAAATGTGCCTTCTATAACACAAATTCTAGGAAAAAAAAAAAAAAAAACACTTGTTCGCCGTTTTCTGCGCCGTGACTGGCAGCACTCCGGCGAAGCGAAACGGGGTCGATTCGAGCACGATATCGGCGTCTTTCGACGTGCTCGCCGGCGACCGTCGCACGAGTACGTCGCACGAGCGCGTCTGCCGGGGCGCCGTTTGCGAAGCCGACGCAAAAGTGGGAACCGCCGCTCGGATGATCGCCGCTTTCGGCAGAGTGAGTGTTGGCACTCCGGGGAAGCGAAACAGCGTGAATGCGCCCACGAAATCGGCGTATTTTGAAGTGCCCGCCGGCGACCGTCGCACGAGTACGGTAAACCGCGTCAGCCGGGGCGTAGTTCGGGACGCCGACGAAAAAGTGGGAAGCGCAACTCGGATCTTCGCCGTTTTTGCAGGAGTGAGTGGCGGCCCTCCTGCGAGACCAAGAAGCATCGATTCGTGCACGAATTCGGCGCCTTTCGACGTGATCGCCGGCGACCGTCGCTCGAGTAGGGCAAACCGCGTCTGCCGGGGCGGGCTTCGGGACGCCGATGCGAAAGTGGGAAACGCTGCTCGGATGTTCGCCGTTTTTGGCCGAGTGAGTGCTGGCACACGGGCGAAGCCAAACGGGGCCGATTACGGCACGATATCGGCGTCTTTCGACGTGCCCGCCGGCGACCGTCGCACGAGTACGGTAAACCGCGTCAGCCCGGGCGGAGTTCGGGACGCCGATGCGAAAGTGGAGAACGCCGCTCGGATCTTCGCCGTTTTTGGAGGAGTGAGTGGCGGCACTCCGGAGAAGCCAGGGAGCGCCAATTAGCGCACGATATCGGCGTCTTTCGACGCGCTCGCCGGCGACCGTCGCACGAGTAGGGCAAACCGCGTCTGCCGGGGCGGGGTTTACGACGCCGACGCAAAAGTGGGAACCGCCGCTCGGATGTTGGCCGTTTTTGGCAGAGTGAGTGCTGGCACTCCGGCGACGCGAAAGAGCGCGAATGCGCCCACGAAAGTGGCGTATTTGGACGTGCGTGACGGCGACCGCTGCAGGAGTACGAAAAACCACGTCAGCCGGGGCGAGCGACACACGGCGGTCTGGGTGCTTATCGCTGCTATTATAGGGGCACCCCGGCAGACGCAGAAAAAAAAAAAAAAATTTTCGACCTTCTTTTTTGCTGGTCGAGCTCGGGTAACCCAGGTCGCAATGGGAGCCGCGCACGAAAGCGGCGTCGCGAGACGCGTTCGCGGTCGCTAGTCGCACGAGCTCGGCAACCGCGTCAGCCGGCGCGGAGTTCGGGATGCCGACGGCTAAGTGGGTACCGCTGCTCGGATGTTCGCCGTTTTTGGCCGAGTGAGTGCTGGCACTCCGGTGAAGCCAAGGAGCGCCAATTCGTGCACGATATCGGCGTCTTTCGACGTGCCCGCCGGCCACCGCCGCACGAGTACGGCAAACCGCGTCTGCCGGGGCGGGGTTCGCGACGCGTACGCAATAGTGGGAACCGTCGCTCGGATGTTCGTCGTCTTTGGCCGAGCGAGTGCTGGCACTCCGGCGAAGCGAAACGGGGCCGATTCGGGCACGATATCGGCGTATTTCGACGTGCTCGCCGGCGACCGTCGCACGAGTACGGCAAAGCGCGTCTGCCGGGGCGAGGTTTGCGACGCCGACGAAAAAGTGGGAAGCGCCGCTCGGATCTTCGCCGTTTTTGCAGGAGTGAGTGGCGGCCCTCCTGCGAGACCAAGAAGCATCGACTCGCGCACGATATCGGTGTCTTTCGACGTGCCCGCCGGCCACCGCCGCACGAGTACGGCAAACCGCGTATGCCGGGGCGGGGTTGGCGACGCCGACGCAAAAGTGGGAACCGCCACTAGGATGTTCGCCGTTTTTGGCAGAGTGAGTGCTGGCACTCCGGCGAAGCGAAAGAGCGCGAATGCGCCCACGAAAGTGGCGTGTTTGGACGTGCTTGACGACGACCACCGCAGGAAAACGAAAAACCACGTCAGCCGGGGCGAGCGACCCATGGCGGTCTGGGTGCTTATCGCTGCTATTATAGGGGCACCCCGGCAGACGCAAAAAAAAAAAAAAAAATTTTTTTCGACATTCTTTTTTGCTCGTCGACCTCGGGTGACCCAGGTCGCAGTGGGAGCCGCGCACGAAAGCGGCGTCGCGAGACGGCTTCGCGGTCGCTAGTCGCACGAGCTCGGCAACCGCGTCTGCCGGGGCGGAGTTCGGGACGCCGACGGCTAAGTGGGAACCGCCGCTCGGATGTTCGCCGTTTGTGGCCGAGTGAGTGCTGGCACTCCGGCGAAGCCAAACGGGGCCGATTCCGGCACGATATCGGCGTCTTTCTACGTGCTCGCCGGCGACCGTCGCACGAGTACGGCAAAGTGCGTCTGCCGGGGCGGGGTTTGCGACGCGTACGCAATAGTGAGAACCGTCGCTCGGATGTTCGTCGTCTTTCGCCGAGCCAGTGCTGGCAATCCGGCGAAGCCGAACGGAGCCGATTCGGGCACGATATCGGCGTCTTTCCACGTGCTCGCCGGCGACCGTCGCACGAGTACGGTAAACCGCGTCAGCCGGGGCGGAGTTCGGGACGCCGATGCGAAAGTGGGAAGCGCCGCTCGGATCTTCGCCGTTTTTGGAGGAGTCAGTGGCGGCACTCCGGTGAAGCCAAGGTGCGCCAATTCGCGCACGATATCGGCGTCTTTCGACGTGCCCGCCGGCCACCGTCGCACGAGTACGGCAAACCTCGTCTGCCGGGGCGGGGTTTGCGACGCCGACGCAAAAGTGGGAACCGCCGCTCGGATGTTCGCCGTTTTTGGCAGAGTGAGTGCTGGCACTCCGGCGAAGCGAAAGAGCGCGAATGCGCCCACGAAAGTGGCGTGTTTGGACGTGCTTGACGACGACCACCGCAGGAAAACGAAAAACCACGTCAGCCGGGGCGAGCGACCCATGGCGGTCTGGGTGCTTATCGCTGCTATTATAGGGGCACCCCGGCAGACGCAAAAAAAAAAAAAATTTTTTTCGACATTCTTTTTTGCTCGTCGACCTCGGGTGACCCAGGTCGCAGTGGGAGCCGCGCACGAAAGCGGCGTCGCGAGACGGCTTCGCGGTCGCTAGTCGCACGAGCTCGGCAACCGCGTCTGCCGGGGCGGAGTTCGGGACGCCGACGGCTAAGTGGGAACCGCCGCTCGGATGTTCGCCGTTTGTGGCCGAGTGAGTGCTGGCACTCCGGCGAAGCCAAACGGGGCCGATTCCGGCACGATATCGGCGTCTTTCTACGTGCTCGCCGGCGACCGTCGCACGAGTACGGCAAAGTGCGTCTGCCGGGGCGGGGTTTGCGACGCGTACGCAATAGTGAGAACCGTCGCTCGGATGTTCGTCGTCTTTCGCCGAGCCAGTGCTGGCACTCCGGCGAAGCCGAACGGAGCCGATTCGGGCACGATATCGGCGTCTTTCCACGTGCTCGCCGGCGACCGTCGCACGAGTACGGTAAACCGCGTCAGCCGGGGCGGAGTTCGGGACGCCGATGCGAAAGTGGGAAGCGCCGCTCGGATCTTCGCCGTTTTTGGAGGAGTCAGTGGCGGCACTCCGGTGAAGCCAAGGTGCGCCAATTCGCGCACGATATCGGCGTCTTTCGACGTGCCCGCCGGCCACCGTCGCACGAGTACGGCAAACCTCGTCTGCCGGGGCGGGGTTTGCGACGCCGACGCAAAAGTGGGAACCGCCGCTCGGATGTTCGCCGTTTTTGGCAGAGTGAGTGCTGGCACTCCGGCGAAGCGAAAGAGCGTGAATGCGCCCACGAAAGTAGCGTATTTGGACGTGCTTGACGGCGACCGCCGCAGGAGTACGAAAAACCACGTCAGCCGGGGCGAGCGACCCACGGCGGTCTGGGTGCTTATCGCTGCTATTATAGGGGCACCCCGGCAGACGCAGAAAGAAAAAAAAAAATGGGGACATGGCGTGCGTCACCGTGCGGCTTCGCAGCGTTGCCGAAGTCGCCGAGCCCTTCGACTGAGCCGAACGGCGGACAGGGAACGTTGGTCGGCCGTTCTAACCTGTCGGTGCCACGCCGAGACGTCGTTAAGGAAAACCGCGTCGTGGGCCTCTACGACGCCGTCGAGTCGTTGTACGTTTGGTGTCCAGCGTGTCGGCGGCGAGTAGCGGACACGTCGTTCACGACTTCGGTCTTTCGCAGTCGACGCGAACTTGCGGAGAGTCGTGGTGCCTCACGTTTTCGGCAGAAACCGCGGCGGAATTTTCCCGTGCGTGCGCGCACGACCTCGGTGCTGTGCCGTCAGCGTAGTGTTGCACAAACTCGTGGCCTACCCAAGGTGCGGTACGTTTGCGGCCGTATCCTCGGTGGGAATTTCGTGAGTAGGGTCGCAAATTCTACGACCTCGGCGGGTTTGAGAGCGACGTAGACTTGTGGCACGCTCAACATGCCACACGTTTCGGGGCACACCCGCGGTGAAATTTTCTCGAGTACGCTCGTATTAGGGCCCAAGGAGGTCTGGGTACTTATCGCTGCTATTATGTGGGGGTTCTCGTGAGCGGCGTACGCGAAAGCGACCGGGTGTCTGATATGCGGCGGGCTTCGGCCTCGTCAAGCGTGTCCTCGGGTCTGCTCCAGGGGAATCCACGGCAGTCGTCTGCAGCCTCATCCGCTTGATGCGTTAGGGGCTGGTTGTCGGACGGTGCCGTTTTACCACGATATCGAGGTGTGTTCCGTGTCGTCCTCGGGCGATTCAGATGCGAAAGCGCCGAAGACGCGGGCGTGACCCGTCGTCTGGCGGCTTTGCAGTCTCGGCTCCGTTGCTAGTTCCGGCCGGTCCACCGACAGTGCAGCGGGCTTGGGCAACCCGCACGGCGCGACCGAGTCGATGCAACGAAAAAGAGCGAGCATGAACGTGCTTCTTGCCGCACGGCTCCCACTCGTCTTTCGGGAAGGTTGTGCCGTAGCGAGCTCGAACGCCGTCATCTCGGAGTGCAAAATAAGCGTGTTGGGGCGCCTGAAGGTGGCCTCCGCCGCACACAGACTGCGTCCGGCCCGCCGAGGGCGAGGACGGACGCGCAGTCGAACGATTACCTGGTTGATCCTGCCAGTAATCATATGCTTGTCTCAAAGATTAAGCCATGCATGTCTAAGTACATGCCGAAATAAGGCGAAACCGCGAATGGCTCATTAAATCAGTTATGGTTCCTTAGATCGTTTCTTCCTACTTGGATAACTGTGGCAATTCTAGAGCTAATACATGCAGTGAGCCTGGAGCCCTTTGGGTAACGGGTGCTTTTATTAGACCAAGATCGATCGGGTTTCGGCCCGTATTGTGTGGTGACTCTGGATAACTTTGTGCTGATCGCATGGCCACGAGCCGGCGACGTTTCTTTCAAGTGTCTGCCTTATCAACTTTCGATGGTAGGTTACTTGCTTACCATGGTTGTTACGGGTAACGGAGAATCAGGGTTCGATTCCGGAGAGGGAGCCTGAGAAACGGCTACCACATCCAAGGAAGGCAGCAGGCGCGCAAATTACCCACTCCCGGCACGGGGAGGTAGTGACGAAAAATAACAATACGGGACTCTTTTGAGGCCCCGTAATTGAAATGAGTACACTCTAAATCCTTTAACGAGGATCAATTGGAGGGCAAGTCTGGTGCCAGCAGCCGCGGTAATTCCAGCTCCAATAGCGTATACTAAAGCTGCTGCGGTTAAAAAGCTCGTAGTTGGATCTCAGTTCCAGACGAGTAGTGCATCTACCCGATGCGACGGCTCGGACTGAACATCATGCCGGTTCTTTCTTGGTGCACTTCATTGTGTGCCTCGAGATGGCCGGTGCTTTTACTTTGAAAAAATTAGAGTGCTCAACGCAGGCGAGTCGCCTGAATAAACTTGCATGGAATAATAGAACAAGACCTCGTTTCTGTTCTGTTGGTTTTTGGAATACGAGGTAATGATTAAGAGGGACGGACGGGGGCATTCGTATTGCGGCGCTAGAGGTGAAATTCTTGGACCGTCGCAAGACGAACTACTGCGAAAGCATTTGCCAAGAATGTTTTCATTGATCAAGAACGAAAGTCAGAGGTTCGAAGGCGATCAGATACCGCCCTAGTTCTGACCATAAACGATGCCAACCAGCGATCCGCCTGAGTTACTCAAATGACTCGGCGGGCAGCTTCCGGGAAACCAAAGTATTTGGGTTCCGGGGGAAGTATGGTTGCAAAGCTGAAACTTAAAGGAATTGACGGAAGGGCACCACCAGGAGTGGAGCCTGCGGCTTAATTTGACTCAACACGGGAAAACTTACCCGGCCCGGACACTGGGAGGATTGACAGATTGAGAGCTCTTTCTTGATTCGGTGGATGGTGGTGCATGGCCGTTCTTAGTTGGTGGAGCGATTTGTCTGGTTAATTCCGATAACGAACGAGACTCTAGCCTATTAAATAGGTGCGGGGTTCCCAGCACCTTACAACCTTCTTAGAGGGACAAGCGGCTCCTAGCCGCACGAAACAGAGCAATAACAGGTCTGTGATGCCCTTAGATGTCCGGGGCCGCACGCGCGCTACACTGAAGGAAGCAGCGTGTCTTTATCCCTGTCTGAAAAGACTGGGTAACCCGTGGAACTTCTTTCGTGATTGGGATAGGGGCTTGCAATTGTTCCCCTTGAACGAGGAATTCCCAGTAAGCGCGAGTCATAAGCTCGCGTTGATTACGTCCCTGCCCTTTGTACACACCGCCCGTCGCTACTACCGATTGAATGATTTAGTGAGGTCTTCGGACCGATGTCCGGCGCGGCCTTTCGGTTGCGCCGGTCTGTTGGAAAGATGACCAAACTTGATCATTTAGAGGAAGTAAAAGTCGTAACAAGGTTTCCGTAGGTGAACCTGCGGAAGGATCATTAACGGATTGTGAAGGGTGAGCGCCTCAGCTGCGTCTGCGCCCGACACTTTCTGCCGCTGACCCCGTTTGGACGCGGGGTCGGCTTTTCCCCACGGGGCTGCCTGAATGTGGAGCGGCACCCCGTGACAAATTGTTGCGCCCAGCGGACGCCAACACCGCGACCTTGGACGGTCGGCCAGGTGGCGGACGCGGGTACAAACGGCGCAACGCACTCATAGGTCGGCTTTCGACCCGCCACTGCACCGTGGCTCGAAGCGCTCGAAATGCGCGACCCGACCGCTGCGGGACCGCCTAGTACTGTAAACAGGAGCGGCGGAGCGCGAACGGCGAGTCGTGGTTACGTCGGTAGAAGGCGAGGCTGCGCGTTCCCGAAACGCCAGCCGAGTGCCCTCCCGACCGTTCGAGCGTGCAAGAACGAGACCCGACAATCGCGCGGCGACTGCCAAGTACGAGAGGAACGGCACAAGCGTCGGCGGTCGGTCAAGGAACTGGCGATGTGACGGGTCCGCTGTGCACCAGTGCATACCGTCCCGCCGTCCGCGGCAAGCGCCTCCGCGTCCTCGGGTGACGGAGGCTGCCGGTCGGTTCTTGCAGGCGAGGGATCTCGCTGGCACCGGTTCGCGTTGACGCGCGGCCGGTCATGGCACGGCGATGCGACGGCCGAGGTGCGCAGTACTCGATGGAGGAACCGCACGCTCCGATGACCGTCCCGCCCTCCGCGGCGTATGCGTACCGACCGTAATGGTTGCAGCAGCGCCGGCCGGCTTTTGAATTCGCCACACGAAACACGGTGCGAGATCGCGGTTAGGGGAGCGTCGACGTTGCCAGGCGTTTTGCTTGCTGCCGAGGGAAAGGCGGCACGGCCACGTCGCGCTCGTCGCGATTAGCGGGTCTGCGCGCTTTGGGAAGGTGCCGCAACGACTTGCCGAAAGAGGAAGCACGGAAGAACGAGGGACTTGGACGTCCCGACAATTGAACGCACTTGCGGCCAGGCCCTTGCTGGCTTCGTTCTTCCGCCTCGAGTAGGCTCGTACGCGGCTCCGGCGCCGAAAGTGGTCCTTGGCACCGACTTCGGTGGACGTGGGAAGTGCCGCGCAAGTACGGCGCGCCTGGCTCCACCTGTTGGCTAAAGTAGGCAGCCGGATCGGCATTTTGGTGTGCGGTGGCAAACCGTGGATGCGAAAAAAGCTTGTGCGATTTCGTGGAACAAAAAGCGGGGGTCCCCCTTTTTATGCGGAGGAGACCGACCCGCCCGCCGTGGTGAACCGCGACGCCACGGTAAAAACGGGAGAGGCTTGTCGATGGGACCGTGCATCCCGCGCTCCACGGAGGCCGGGAGGCGGCCGCCCGAGGAAATGTGTAGCCGTCGAGGCCCGCATCTGCGTGCACTCTTATCCAAATGGGTGTACCGCAGGCATTTTCTGGTTAGGCGGGCCAATGAGAGCGAGCACACAACGATACCTACGGGTCCGGCTTGGAGAACCGGCTTCGACGCCTCCCGAGTATTTATAGAGGGGTGGACCACGAAAGCACTCGCAAGTAGCGGAAGCGAAACGCCGTCCGAAACACACCGTTTGCTCGATTTGCGGCAGCCGAAAAAGGCGCGGCAGAGTTTTGGAGTCCAAGCGTGCGCTGAAAAGCGCCCTTCTTGGCCACTGTTTGGCCGAGTGCCAGAAACGTTTGGTTTTGACTGTACGGAATTGAACAAACACTTTTTCACGACTCTAAGCGGTGGATCACTCGGTTCTCGGGTCGATGAAGAACGCAGCCAGCTGCGAGACTTGGTGTGAATTGCAGGACACACTGAGCACTGATTCTTTGAACGCACATTGCGGCCTTGGGTCTTCCCTTGGCTTCGTCTGTCTGAGGGTCGGATCACATATCAAGAGAGCCTTCGGCGCACAAGGGAACGTGAGCCGTCGACTCGTTTTGACCGCGTCGGCAACACGGACAGCACGCTGAACACCTCACAGCGAGCGCCAACAGCGGCCACTCAAGGGCGAGACGGTGGCGACCGTCGTGCCAGAGCCCAACCGAAACGGGGGCGACCGACTGCATTGAGGATGTGGCACCTCGTTGAGACCGCCGCAGGACTTCGAGTCGGAAGGAAGCCTGCAGGGAAAGTGCGGTCGAGGTTGCGTACTCCTCTCTGCGACCGGGCGCGCAAGAGCTGCGAGAGCCACGGACGCGCAACTTTAACGCACGGTAAACACGAGGAGCGAAAGCCGGCCAGCAAAGCTTCTCCAGCCGTGCGCAAAGTGCGCGAGATCGCAGCCTTGCGTTGCGCTTGTTGCCCTCGAAGTAAGCAGGGTGTCCCGTAGACCGGGCGCTCGAACACGCTGCGGGGCCGTGCCTCCTCCAGGCTTTGCCGCGCGAACAGGGAACGTTCGCGCGCAAAGCGCAGGGAGGTGAGGAGGCTGCGCCCGACGTTTGCGGTTCGCTGCGTACGCGGTTGATGCGGAGAGCACGGCGCGACGACTTGCCGCGAAGCGGAAAAAGTCTCCCGCACGAGTTGGCGAAACGTTGGCGAAGCTTAAGGCGTTCTCGTCGTAGTCCGCCGTCGGTCTAAGTGCTTCGCAGTTCCCGTCCCGTTCAAAAAACTGGGCCACTCCAGTTGGGGCGGGGGCGACGCTACACGAGACGATGCCTCTCGCCAGGCTGCGTGGCTGCCCTTGCGGCGGCGGCGACTGGCCTCGGCGGTGTTTGGGCTTTCGACACGGTCGTTTATCACGCAACTGCTCGGACGACGCACGCGCGCAGCGGAATGCCGCTTGCCAGCCTTGTGAAGATGTGACCCTGTACAGGGTTGCGGGCGCACTTGGTAGGGCGTCGTACTCGGTTCGCGATGGGTTTACGAACGTGTCCCGTCACTTCCACGTCACACCGGTTGTGCGCCGCACGCGTGCAGCGGGGAAGCCGATTGCCAGCCTTGTGAAGAAGTGGCCCTGTACAGGGTTGCGGGCGCACTTGGTAGGGCGAGCGCACGCGGTCGTGCAGGAAGTTGATGGAAGCGAATGTATCCGCTGTCGACCTCAGATCAGGC
>NC_134706.1:26754435-26756935 GCF_043290135.1 Rhipicephalus microplus | reverse complement strand
GCAAAGACGCTGCATAGAGTGTGCGGGCAACCATTGTATTGAAGAGTGCAGAGCCAACTTTTCCCGGTGCGCTGCATGCTTAAGTTCGGGATTCGACGGTGCAGACGATCACACAATCAGAGACCTAAACTGCCCGGTAGCTCAAGAATGGCGTGAACGGGCAGAACGCAATTGGGAAGAGTAAAGTACAAAGTTTAGTCTAAAACAACAATATAAACGGACAAACATGCAAACCCTCCAAAAAAACACCTGTAGCGTCAAAAATCCAAAGAGCTCATCGGCAAGTATTAAAACAAACACAAGAATACACTCTCTCCGAATAATTCAAGTTAACCTAGCCCACTGCAGCAAAGCAAATGAAGCACTTAACGTTCATCGAAACTGCAACCAATTCGATCTATCTATTCTCCAAGAACCTTATCATTATAAAAACAAAATAACTGGTTTCCCCCTTAAACACACTATTATAAGCCACAAAACGAACCCAAAAGTAGCAGTTATAATACATAATCCTAATATTCAAACGTTCCCTATATTAATCCTACCAAATGTTATAGTACTAAAAATATATTGGAATAAACAGGAAGTCCTAATTATAAATGTTTACGCACCACCTAAAGGAAATATTGAGGAGCTTTTAAATATAATTGAACCTATTATAGCAGAATCTAGGGACCAAATACTAATCGCAGGAGACTTCAATGCCTTTAACAAAATTTGGGGTGGGACTCAAAATAATGAGCGAGGGGAATTATTATTTGAATTCATAATAGCACATAATCTTCAACTTTTAAACTTACCAAATTCACCGCCTACATTCGAAAGTAAAAACGGAAGAAGCTGGATAGATTTAACTTTCGCTTCTGCAGACCTCTATCCCAAAGTATATGAATGGCACGTTAATGAAGAAGAAAATTCTAGCGACCATAGATATATCGAATATAACTTATTTAATGAAGCAGTAAAACAGGAAAAACGACTAACGCAAAATGGAGAGCACAAGCTACTTAAAGAATTAGAAAAAGACCCTTGGATGAAAGAAACAGCAGAATATGAGATTAACACTATTAGAAGATTAGAGTTTGTCACAAAGCACTTTTATGAAAAAATTAACAGATTAAAAAAGAAATATTCGAAAAATATAAATAATTGTTCAAACACATATAATAAGTGGTGGACCGCAGAATTAGAAATAGAGAGGAAACGAGTTAGGGCATTACGAAGACGTTTTCAAAAGGCAAGAGGAGAACAAAGAACTATATATCGAGAAAACTACCTTCAAAATCTTAAGAGTTATCAAGAACAAGTCAGTAAAGCAAGAGATGAATCCTGGAAAAATCTTTGCAGTACAGTAACAAAAAACAATCCATTCACACTCCCATACAAAATAGCAGCAGAAAAATTAAAAACACCCATTTTAATTAGGTCCATGCAATTATCCGGAAATAAACAAACGAAATCAATAGAAGAATCACTTACCTACATATTAGAAACTTTATTCCCCACGTTAACAGAAAGAACAAATGTAGAGGAAGAGATAAGATTAGAAACTACTGATAATGATAAACCTTTTACGGAGGAAGAAATGAATAGTGTGGTGAATAACCTCCGCAAAAAAGTCGCAGTAGGCCCTGATAACTTATCTACGCAATTAATCCAGTGTCTTTATCTGAAACATAAAAAATTTTTTCTTAACATTTTCAATGCTGCATTAAAACTAGGACACTTCCCGTCAGTTTGGAAGAATTCTAAAATAATACTAATACCGAAAAAGGAACTGGACATACATAATCCGAAACCACAACATTACAGACCGCTGGCAATTAATTCCATACTAGGAAAAGTGTTAGAAAAGCTTCTTAATGATAGATTATACTATTTTTTATATGTAAACAATTTTTTCCCAAAAAACCAGTTTGGATTTACACACAGCACATCGGCGACAGACGCTCTAGAAGAAATATCAAACACTATTACCAGCAACACAACATGCAAAACAATTTTAATCTCATTAGATATTAGGAATGCTTTTAATCATATACAACCAAAATATATTAAAGAATACCTCGAAAGGGTTAAGTGTCCTAGCGATATTGGCACCCTAGCATTGAACACATTAATGAATAGAGTTATTTCCTACACCACACCACACTTAAACATTGAAAAGAATCTCAAACAAGGCTCTCCACAGGGTTCGCCACTAAGCCCACTTTTTTGGAACATAACAATTTCAGACTTACTCCAAACAGATTTCCCCGAAAATACAAAAATTCAAGCGTTTGCAGATGACATAACAATTATAATACAAGGACCCACACGCAAAGTAATTGAAGACACAGCAAATCAAGCTTTAGAAATGATACAACAATGGGCAGAAAAGAAAACAGTGACCTTCAACTTGGCGAAAAGTAAGTTTTTAATTATAGGAAAACATTATCAAAACAGACCACCAATTATTAAACTAGGAGAAAAGAAAATACAATGTTCCAATAACCTAAAA
>NC_134706.1:26729435-26749435 GCF_043290135.1 Rhipicephalus microplus | reverse complement strand
AAGGAACGGCGCGCAGTAGGGGTTTAAAACAAAGCTGGTCCCAAAACCGCGCCAAGTACGAAAGGAACAGCGCGGTCGAGACTCGGAAGAAAAAGCTTTCAAAGTGTCGTAGCACGATGCACACTGCTGTTCGTGTGGAACAAACGTGACTACCGTGCTGTACGGTGGAGTTCTGTGCGCAAAAGCGGCGGGTGTGTTTCTAAGCACCACAGCGTTGTGTCAAAAAAGAGGTGCCTGAGAGAAACGCATGCGACTGCCGTGCTTTGCGGCATAGCACCGTGCGCAAAAACGGTGCGCATGCAAGAGGTGTCAGAGCTAGCGAACTTTTGCCACGAGCAACAGGTCACTAAAAGCCTATAGATGACGGTGTTGGAGGAAAAGAAAAATATCGAGAAAGCACTGCGGTGTGCCGTGCGTAGGGACGGGCGCGCGTGCCACATGCCGCCGAAATATGGGTGTCGGAGAAAACAGAGTGCCGCGCGTAACGAGGGGCGCGCGTGTTACAGAGAGATATGCCCAAACGCATGAAAGTGTACGCAGGTGTCCTAAGGCAGTTTTTTTTTTTTTCCTCATTTTGATGTCGCCCCGGCTGACGTGGTTTTCGTTTTTCCGTGCCGCCCCGGCTGACGCGGTTTTCGTTTTTCCGTGCCGCCCCGGCTGACGCAGTTTTTGCGCCGCCCCGGCTGACGCGGTTTTCGCGCCGCCCCGGCTGACGCGGTTCCGACTTTGCACTTTTTGGCTCACCCCGGCTGGCGGCCCACTCACTCGATCGCCAGGTCTGTTTGCCCCGGTGGTTCCACCGCCAGGCTTAAGCGCGAACTTTTTTTGTTTGTTTTCTTTTGATTAAGCGCAAGCTTTTTTCTTTGTTTTCTTTTGATTAAGCGCGGGCTTTTTTCTTTGTTTTTTTTGCATTCGCCCCGGCAGACGCGGTTTTTGCGCCGCCCCGGCTGACGCGGTTTTTGCCGCCCCGGCTGACGCAGTTCGGACTTAGCACTTTTCGGCTGTGCCTGGCTGGCGGCCCACTCACTCGATCGCCATGTCTGTTTGCCACAGTTTTCCCGGTGGTGCCGCACCCGGGCTCGCCCCGGCTGACGCGGTTTCGTGCCGCCCCGGCAGACGCGGTTTTCGCGCCGCCCCGGCTGACGCGGTTTCGTGCCGCCCCGGCAGACGCGGTTTTTTGCCGCCCCGGCAGACGCGTTTTTTTTTTCTTTCGCCCCGGCTGACGCAGTTTTCGCGCCGCCCCGGCAGACGCGGTTTTCGCGCCGCCCCGGCAGACGCGGTTTTTTGCGCCGCCCCGGCTGACGCAGTTCGGACTTGGCACTTTTTGGCTGAGCCTGGCTGGCGGCCCACTCACTCGATCGCCATGTCTGTTTGCCACAGTTTTCCCGGTGGTGCCGCACCCGGGCTCGCCCCGGCTGACGCAGTTTTCGCGCCGCCCCGGCTGACGCGGTTTCGTGCCGCCCCGGCAGACGCGGTTTTTTGCGCCGCCCCGGCTGACGCGGTTTTTTGCCGCCCCGGCTGACGCAGTTCGGACTTGGCACTTTTCGGCTGTGCCTGGCTGGCGGCCCACTCACTCGATCGCCATGTCTGTTTGCCACAGTTTTCCCGGTGGTGCCGCACCCGGGCTCGCCCCGGCAGACGCGTTTTTTTTTTTTCTTTCGCCCCGGCTGACGCAGTTTTCGCGCCGCCCCGGCTGACGCGGTTTCGTGCCGCCCCGGCAGACGCGGTTTTTTGCGCCGCCCCGGCTGACGCGGTTTTTGCCGCCCCGGCTGACGCAGTTCGGACTTAGCACTTTTTGGCTGAGCCTGGCTGGTGGCCCACTCACTCGATCGCCATGTCTGTTAGCCACAGTTTTCCCGGTGGTGCCGCACCCGGGCTCGCCCCGGCTGACGCAGTTTTCGCGCCGCCCCGGCTGACGCGGTTTCGTGCCGCCCCGGCAGACGCGGTTTTCGCGCCGCCCCGGCTGACGCGGTTTTTGCCGCCCCGGCTGACGCAGTTCGGACTTAGCACTTTTCGGCTGTGCCTGGCTGGCGGCCCACTCACTCGATCGCCATGTCTGTTTGCCACAGTTTTCCCGGTGGTGCCGCACCCGGGCTCGCCCCGGCTGACGCAGTTTTCGCGCCGCCCCGGCTGACGCGGTTTCGTGCCGCCCCGGCAGACGCGGTTTTCGCGCCGCCCCGGCTGACGCGGTTTCGTGCCGCCCCGGCAGACGCGGTTTTTTGCCGCCCCAGCTGACGCAGTTCGGACTTAGCACTTTTTGGCTGAGCCTTGCTGGCGGCCCACTCACTCGATCGCCATGTCTGTTTGCCACAGTTTTCCCGGTGGTGCCGCACCCGGGCTCGCCCCGGCAGACGCGTTTTTTTTTTTCTTTCGCCCCGGCTGACGCAGTTTTCGCGCCGCCCCGGCAGACGCGGTTTTCGCGCCGCCCCGGCAGACGCGGTTTTTTGCGCCGCCCCGGCTGACGCGGTTTTTTGCCGCCCCGGCTGACGCAGTTCGGACTTGGCACTTTTTGGCTGAGCCTGGCTGGCGGCCCACTCACTCGATCGCCATGTCTGTTTGCCACAGTTTTCCCGGTGGTGCCGCACCCGGGCTCGCCCCGGCTGACGCAGTTTTCGCGCCGCCCCGGCAGACGCGGTTTCGTGCCGCCCCGGCAGACGCGGTTTTTTGCGCCGCCCCGGCTGACGCGGTTTTTTGCCGCCCCGGCTGACACGGTTCGGACTTTGCACTTTTCGGCTGTGCCTGGCTGGCGGCCCACTCACTCGATCGCCATGTCTGTTTGCCACAGTTTTCCCGGTGGTGCCGCACCCGGGCTCGCCCCGGCAGACGCGTTTTTTTTTTTTTTTTCTTTCGCCCCGGCTGACGCAGTTTTCGCGCCGCCCCGGCTGACGCGGTTTCGTGCCGCCCCGGCAGACGCGGTTTTTTGCGCCGCCCCGGCTGACGTGGTTTTTGCCGCCCCGGCTGACGCAGTTCGGACTTTGCACTTTTTGGCTGAGCCTGGCTGGCGGCCCACTCACTCGATCGCCATGTCTGTTTGCCACAGTTTTCCCGGTGGTGCCGCACCCGGGCTCGCCCCGGCAGACGCGTTTTTTTTTTTTCCTTCGCCCCGGCAGACGTGGTTCCCCCCCCCCCCTCCGTCTTTCTTTTTGTTTTTTTTTTTCGCCGCGGCTGAAGTGGATTTTTCGGTGCCTCGACGCCCCGGTAGTCGCGGTTTTTCCGTTTCCGCACGGCCCCGGCTGACGCTGCTCGGTCACAGTCGCCTTTTGTGGTGATTGCAGACTTCTTGAGCGCGGGTGTTTTTTTTTTTTGTTGTTGTTGTTGTTTTATTACGCATTCGCTCCAGCAGACGCTGTTTAGACTTTTTGTTTCCTCTTTTATCCTGCGACGAGGTGACGAGGTTTATTCGGTGCCCCGCCGCCCCGGCTGAAGTGATTTTTCCTGTCCCGTGCCGCCCCGGCTGACGCGGTTGGGACTTCGCGTTTGTTCGGCCGCCACGGGTTTTGGCGCACTCGCTCGGTTGCTTGTTGTTGCCACTTGTTGCGAACCCAGGTTTCTTGAGCGAGCGCGGGCGTTTTTTCTTCCTTTCTTTCTTTGTTCTATGTGTTAGCGAATCGGCCTTTAATATCACACGAGGACTCACAACCAACAATTTTCAGTTTGAAGTGTAAAAAATCTGCAGGTGTTGACGTAACTGACTTGCCCCGTACCCTTGAGTACATCCATGAAGTTCTCGTAGTACTACTAAATCGCATTATTCCAAGTGGAGAAATTCCCATAAACTTGCAAACCTCTACACGAAAATCGGTGCGCGTGATAAAGTTGAAAATTATCGTCCGATATCAAATGTGCCTTCTATAACACAAATTCTAGGAAAAAAAAAAAAAAAAACACTTGTTCGCCGTTTTCTGCG
The DNA here is from genome assembly GCF_043290135.1 of Rhipicephalus microplus. Classification (NCBI taxonomy): domain Eukaryota; kingdom Metazoa; phylum Arthropoda; class Arachnida; order Ixodida; family Ixodidae; genus Rhipicephalus; species Rhipicephalus microplus. The sequence continues at coordinate 26,745,528 of NC_134706.1, read as the reverse complement.
CCGTGACTGGCAGCACTCCGGCGAAGCGAAACGGGGTCGATTCGAGCACGATATCGGCGTCTTTCGACGTGCTCGCCGGCGACCGTCGCACGAGTACGTCGCACGAGCGCGTCTGCCGGGGCGCCGTTTGCGAAGCCGACGCAAAAGTGGGAACCGCCGCTCGGATGATCGCCGCTTTCGGCAGAGTGAGTGTTGGCACTCCGGGGAAGCGAAACAGCGTGAATGCGCCCACGAAATCGGCGTATTTTGAAGTGCCCGCCGGCGACCGTCGCACGAGTACGGTAAACCGCGTCAGCCGGGGCGTAGTTCGGGACGCCGACGAAAAAGTGGGAAGCGCAACTCGGATCTTCGCCGTTTTTGCAGGAGTGAGTGGCGGCCCTCCTGCGAGACCAAGAAGCATCGATTCGTGCACGAATTCGGCGCCTTTCGACGTGATCGCCGGCGACCGTCGCTCGAGTAGGGCAAACCGCGTCTGCCGGGGCGGGCTTCGGGACGCCGATGCGAAAGTGGGAAACGCTGCTCGGATGTTCGCCGTTTTTGGCCGAGTGAGTGCTGGCACACGGGCGAAGCCAAACGGGGCCGATTACGGCACGATATCGGCGTCTTTCGACGTGCCCGCCGGCGACCGTCGCACGAGTACGGTAAACCGCGTCAGCCCGGGCGGAGTTCGGGACGCCGATGCGAAAGTGGAGAACGCCGCTCGGATCTTCGCCGTTTTTGGAGGAGTGAGTGGCGGCACTCCGGAGAAGCCAGGGAGCGCCAATTAGCGCACGATATCGGCGTCTTTCGACGCGCTCGCCGGCGACCGTCGCACGAGTAGGGCAAACCGCGTCTGCCGGGGCGGGGTTTACGACGCCGACGCAAAAGTGGGAACCGCCGCTCGGATGTTGGCCGTTTTTGGCAGAGTGAGTGCTGGCACTCCGGCGACGCGAAAGAGCGCGAATGCGCCCACGAAAGTGGCGTATTTGGACGTGCGTGACGGCGACCGCTGCAGGAGTACGAAAAACCACGTCAGCCGGGGCGAGCGACACACGGCGGTCTGGGTGCTTATCGCTGCTATTATAGGGGCACCCCGGCAGACGCAGAAAAAAAAAAAAAAATTTTCGACCTTCTTTTTTGCTGGTCGAGCTCGGGTAACCCAGGTCGCAATGGGAGCCGCGCACGAAAGCGGCGTCGCGAGACGCGTTCGCGGTCGCTAGTCGCACGAGCTCGGCAACCGCGTCAGCCGGCGCGGAGTTCGGGATGCCGACGGCTAAGTGGGTACCGCTGCTCGGATGTTCGCCGTTTTTGGCCGAGTGAGTGCTGGCACTCCGGTGAAGCCAAGGAGCGCCAATTCGTGCACGATATCGGCGTCTTTCGACGTGCCCGCCGGCCACCGCCGCACGAGTACGGCAAACCGCGTCTGCCGGGGCGGGGTTCGCGACGCGTACGCAATAGTGGGAACCGTCGCTCGGATGTTCGTCGTCTTTGGCCGAGCGAGTGCTGGCACTCCGGCGAAGCGAAACGGGGCCGATTCGGGCACGATATCGGCGTATTTCGACGTGCTCGCCGGCGACCGTCGCACGAGTACGGCAAAGCGCGTCTGCCGGGGCGAGGTTTGCGACGCCGACGAAAAAGTGGGAAGCGCCGCTCGGATCTTCGCCGTTTTTGCAGGAGTGAGTGGCGGCCCTCCTGCGAGACCAAGAAGCATCGACTCGCGCACGATATCGGTGTCTTTCGACGTGCCCGCCGGCCACCGCCGCACGAGTACGGCAAACCGCGTATGCCGGGGCGGGGTTGGCGACGCCGACGCAAAAGTGGGAACCGCCACTAGGATGTTCGCCGTTTTTGGCAGAGTGAGTGCTGGCACTCCGGCGAAGCGAAAGAGCGCGAATGCGCCCACGAAAGTGGCGTGTTTGGACGTGCTTGACGACGACCACCGCAGGAAAACGAAAAACCACGTCAGCCGGGGCGAGCGACCCATGGCGGTCTGGGTGCTTATCGCTGCTATTATAGGGGCACCCCGGCAGACGCAAAAAAAAAAAAAAAAATTTTTTTCGACATTCTTTTTTGCTCGTCGACCTCGGGTGACCCAGGTCGCAGTGGGAGCCGCGCACGAAAGCGGCGTCGCGAGACGGCTTCGCGGTCGCTAGTCGCACGAGCTCGGCAACCGCGTCTGCCGGGGCGGAGTTCGGGACGCCGACGGCTAAGTGGGAACCGCCGCTCGGATGTTCGCCGTTTGTGGCCGAGTGAGTGCTGGCACTCCGGCGAAGCCAAACGGGGCCGATTCCGGCACGATATCGGCGTCTTTCTACGTGCTCGCCGGCGACCGTCGCACGAGTACGGCAAAGTGCGTCTGCCGGGGCGGGGTTTGCGACGCGTACGCAATAGTGAGAACCGTCGCTCGGATGTTCGTCGTCTTTCGCCGAGCCAGTGCTGGCAATCCGGCGAAGCCGAACGGAGCCGATTCGGGCACGATATCGGCGTCTTTCCACGTGCTCGCCGGCGACCGTCGCACGAGTACGGTAAACCGCGTCAGCCGGGGCGGAGTTCGGGACGCCGATGCGAAAGTGGGAAGCGCCGCTCGGATCTTCGCCGTTTTTGGAGGAGTCAGTGGCGGCACTCCGGTGAAGCCAAGGTGCGCCAATTCGCGCACGATATCGGCGTCTTTCGACGTGCCCGCCGGCCACCGTCGCACGAGTACGGCAAACCTCGTCTGCCGGGGCGGGGTTTGCGACGCCGACGCAAAAGTGGGAACCGCCGCTCGGATGTTCGCCGTTTTTGGCAGAGTGAGTGCTGGCACTCCGGCGAAGCGAAAGAGCGCGAATGCGCCCACGAAAGTGGCGTGTTTGGACGTGCTTGACGACGACCACCGCAGGAAAACGAAAAACCACGTCAGCCGGGGCGAGCGACCCATGGCGGTCTGGGTGCTTATCGCTGCTATTATAGGGGCACCCCGGCAGACGCAAAAAAAAAAAAAATTTTTTTCGACATTCTTTTTTGCTCGTCGACCTCGGGTGACCCAGGTCGCAGTGGGAGCCGCGCACGAAAGCGGCGTCGCGAGACGGCTTCGCGGTCGCTAGTCGCACGAGCTCGGCAACCGCGTCTGCCGGGGCGGAGTTCGGGACGCCGACGGCTAAGTGGGAACCGCCGCTCGGATGTTCGCCGTTTGTGGCCGAGTGAGTGCTGGCACTCCGGCGAAGCCAAACGGGGCCGATTCCGGCACGATATCGGCGTCTTTCTACGTGCTCGCCGGCGACCGTCGCACGAGTACGGCAAAGTGCGTCTGCCGGGGCGGGGTTTGCGACGCGTACGCAATAGTGAGAACCGTCGCTCGGATGTTCGTCGTCTTTCGCCGAGCCAGTGCTGGCACTCCGGCGAAGCCGAACGGAGCCGATTCGGGCACGATATCGGCGTCTTTCCACGTGCTCGCCGGCGACCGTCGCACGAGTACGGTAAACCGCGTCAGCCGGGGCGGAGTTCGGGACGCCGATGCGAAAGTGGGAAGCGCCGCTCGGATCTTCGCCGTTTTTGGAGGAGTCAGTGGCGGCACTCCGGTGAAGCCAAGGTGCGCCAATTCGCGCACGATATCGGCGTCTTGCCACATGCCGCCGAAATATGGGTGTCGGAGAAAACAGAGTGCCGCGCGTAACGAGGGGCGCGCGTGTTACAGAGAGATATGCCCAAACGCATGAAAGTGTACGCAGGTGTCCTAAGGCAGTTTTTTTTTTTTTCCTCATTTTGATGTCGCCCCGGCTGACGTGGTTTTCGTTTTTCCGTGCCGCCCCGGCTGACGCGGTTTTCGTTTTTCCGTGCCGCCCCGGCTGACGCAGTTTTTGCGCCGCCCCGGCTGACGCGGTTTTCGCGCCGCCCCGGCTGACGCGGTTCCGACTTTGCACTTTTTGGCTCACCCCGGCTGGCGGCCCACTCACTCGATCGCCAGGTCTGTTTGCCCCGGTGGTTCCACCGCCAGGCTTAAGCGCGAACTTTTTTTGTTTGTTTTCTTTTGATTAAGCGCAAGCTTTTTTCTTTGTTTTCTTTTGATTAAGCGCGGGCTTTTTTCTTTGTTTTTTTTTCATTCGCCCCGGCAGACGCGGTTTTTGCGCCGCCCCGGCTGACGCGGTTTTTGCCGCCCCGGCTGACGCAGTTCGGACTTAGCACTTTTCGGCTGTGCCTGGCTGGCGGCCCACTCACTCGATCGCCATGTCTGTTTGCCACAGTTTTCCCGGTGGTGCCGCACCCGGGCTCGCCCCGGCTGACGCGGTTTCGTGCCGCCCCGGCAGACGCGGTTTTCGCGCCGCCCCGGCTGACGCGGTTTCGTGCCGCCCCGGCAGACGCGGTTTTTTGCCGCCCCGGCAGACGCGTTTTTTTTTTCTTTCGCCCCGGCTGACGCAGTTTTCGCGCCGCCCCGGCAGACGCGGTTTTCGCGCCGCCCCGGCAGACGCGGTTTTTTGCGCCGCCCCGGCTGACGCAGTTCGGACTTGGCACTTTTTGGCTGAGCCTGGCTGGCGGCCCACTCACTCGATCGCCATGTCTGTTTGCCACAGTTTTCCCGGTGGTGCCGCACCCGGGCTCGCCCCGGCTGACGCAGTTTTCGCGCCGCCCCGGCTGACGCGGTTTCGTGCCGCCCCGGCAGACGCGGTTTTTTGCGCCGCCCCGGCTGACGCGGTTTTTTGCCGCCCCGGCTGACGCAGTTCGGACTTGGCACTTTTCGGCTGTGCCTGGCTGGCGGCCCACTCACTCGATCGCCATGTCTGTTTGCCACAGTTTTCCCGGTGGTGCCGCACCCGGGCTCGCCCCGGCAGACGCGTTTTTTTTTTTTCTTTCGCCCCGGCTGACGCAGTTTTCGCGCCGCCCCGGCTGACGCGGTTTCGTGCCGCCCCGGCAGACGCGGTTTTTTGCGCCGCCCCGGCTGACGCGGTTTTTGCCGCCCCGGCTGACGCAGTTCGGACTTAGCACTTTTTGGCTGAGCCTGGCTGGTGGCCCACTCACTCGATCGCCATGTCTGTTAGCCACAGTTTTCCCGGTGGTGCCGCACCCGGGCTCGCCCCGGCTGACGCAGTTTTCGCGCCGCCCCGGCTGACGCGGTTTCGTGCCGCCCCGGCAGACGCGGTTTTCGCGCCGCCCCGGCTGACGCGGTTTTTGCCGCCCCGGCTGACGCAGTTCGGACTTAGCACTTTTCGGCTGTGCCTGGCTGGCGGCCCACTCACTCGATCGCCATGTCTGTTTGCCACAGTTTTCCCGGTGGTGCAGCACCCGGGCTCGCCCCGGCTGACGCAGTTTTCGCGCCGCCCCGGCTGACGCGGTTTCGTGCCGCCCCGGCAGACGCGGTTTTCGCGCCGCCCCGGCTGACGCGGTTTCGTGCCGCCCCGGCAGACGCGGTTTTTTGCCGCCCCAGCTGACGCAGTTCGGACTTAGCACTTTTTGGCTGAGCCTTGCTGGCGGCCCACTCACTCGATCGCCATGTCTGTTTGCCACAGTTTTCCCGGTGGTGCCGCACCCGGGCTCGCCCCGGCAGACGCGTTTTTTTTTTCTTTCGCCCCGGCTGACGCAGTTTTCGCGCCGCCCCGGCAGACGCGGTTTTCGCGCCGCCCCGGCAGACGCGGTTTTTTGCGCCGCCCCGGCTGACGCGGTTTTTTGCCGCCCCGGCTGACGCAGTTCGGACTTGGCACTTTTTGGCTGAGCCTGGCTGGCGGCCCACTCACTCGATCGCCATGTCTGTTTGCCACAGTTTTCCCGGTGGTGCCGCACCCGGGCTCGCCCCGGCTGACGCAGTTTTCGCGCCGCCCCGGCAGACGCGGTTTCGTGCCGCCCCGGCAGACGCGGTTTTTTGCGCCGCCCCGGCTGACGCGGTTTTTTGCCGCCCCGGCTGACACGGTTCGGACTTTGCACTTTTCGGCTGTGCCTGGCTGGCGGCCCACTCACTCGATCGCCATGTCTGTTTGCCACAGTTTTCCCGGTGGTGCCGCACCCGGGCTCGCCCCGGCAGACGCGTTTTTTTTTTTTTTTTCTTTCGCCCCGGCTGACGCAGTTTTCGCGCCGCCCCGGCTGACGCGGTTTCGTGCCGCCCCGGCAGACGCGGTTTTTTGCGCCGCCCCGGCTGACGTGGTTTTTGCCGCCCCGGCTGACGCAGTTCGGACTTTGCACTTTTTGGCTGAGCCTGGCTGGCGGCCCACTCACTCGATCGCCATGTCTGTTTGCCACAGTTTTCCCGGTGGTGCCGCACCCGGGCTCGCCCCGGCAGACGCGTTTTTTTTTTTTCCTTCGCCCCGGCAGACGTGGTTCCCCCCCCCCCCTCCGTCTTTCTTTTTGTTTTTTTTTTTCGCCGCGGCTGAAGTGGATTTTTCGGTGCCTCGACGCCCCGGTAGTCGCGGTTTTTCCGTTTCCGCACGGCCCCGGCTGACGCTGCTCGGTCACAGTCGCCTTTTGTGGTGATTGCAGACTTCTTGAGCGCGGGTGTTTTTTTTTTTTGTTGTTGTTGTTGTTTTATTACGCATTCGCTCCAGCAGACGCTGTTTAGACTTTTTGTTTCCTCTTTTATCCTGCGACGAGGTGACGAGGTTTATTCGGTGCCCCGCCGCCCCGGCTGAAGTGATTTTTCCTGTCCCGTGCCGCCCCGGCTGACGCGGTTGGGACTTCGCGTTTGTTCGGCCGCCACGGGTTTTGGCGCACTCGCTCGGTTGCTTGTTGTTGCCACTTGTTGCGAACCCAGGTTTCTTGAGCGAGCGCGGGCGTTTTTTCTTCCTTTCTTTCTTTGTTCTATGTGTTAGCGAATCGGCCTTTAATATCACACGAGGACTCACAACCAACAATTTTCAGTTTGAAGTGTAAAAAATCTGCAGGTGTTGACGTAACTGACTTGCCCCGTACCCTTGAGTACATCCATGAAGTTCTCGTAGTACTACTAAATCGCATTATTCCAAGTGGAGAAATTCCCATAAACTTGCAAACCTCTACACGAAAATCGGTGCGCGTGATAAAGTTGAAAATTATCGTCCGATATCAAATGTGCCTTCTATAACACAAATTCTAGGAAAAAAAAAAAAAAACACTTGTTCGCCGTTTTCTGCGCCGTGACTGGCAGCACTCCGGCGAAGCGAAACGGGGTCGATTCGAGCACGATATCGGCGTCTTTCGACGTGCTCGCCGGCGACCGTCGCACGAGTACGTCGCACGAGCGCGTCTGCCGGGGCGCCGTTTGCGAAGCCGACGCAAAAGTGGGAACCGCCGCTCGGATGATCGCCGCTTTCGGCAGAGTGAGTGTTGGCACTCCGGGGAAGCGAAACAGCGTGAATGCGCCCACGAAATCGGCGTATTTTGAAGTGCCCGCCGGCGACCGTCGCACGAGTACGGTAAACCGCGTCAGCCGGGGCGTAGTTCGGGACGCCGACGAAAAAGTGGGAAGCGCAACTCGGATCTTCGCCGTTTTTGCAGGAGTGAGTGGCGGCCCTCCTGCGAGACCAAGAAGCATCGATTCGTGCACGAATTCGGCGCCTTTCGACGTGATCGCCGGCGACCGTCGCTCGAGTAGGGCAAACCGCGTCTGCCGGGGCGGGCTTCGGGACGCCGATGCGAAAGTGGGAAACGCTGCTCGGATGTTCGCCGTTTTTGGCCGAGTGAGTGCTGGCACACGGGCGAAGCCAAACGGGGCCGATTACGGCACGATATCGGCGTCTTTCGACGTGCCCGCCGGCGACCGTCGCACGAGTACGGTAAACCGCGTCAGCCCGGGCGGAGTTCGGGACGCCGATGCGAAAGTGGAGAACGCCGCTCGGATCTTCGCCGTTTTTGGAGGAGTGAGTGGCGGCACTCCGGAGAAGCCAGGGAGCGCCAATTAGCGCACGATATCGGCGTCTTTCGACGCGCTCGCCGGCGACCGTCGCACGAGTAGGGCAAACCGCGTCTGCCGGGGCGGGGTTTACGACGCCGACGCAAAAGTGGGAACCGCCGCTCGGATGTTGGCCGTTTTTGGCAGAGTGAGTGCTGGCACTCCGGCGACGCGAAAGAGCGCGAATGCGCCCACGAAAGTGGCGTATTTGGACGTGCGTGACGGCGACCGCTGCAGGAGTACGAAAAACCACGTCAGCCGGGGCGAGCGACACACGGCGGTCTGGGTGCTTATCGCTGCTATTATAGGGGCACCCCGGCAGACGCAGAAAAAAAAAAAAAATTTTCGACCTTCTTTTTTGCTGGTCGAGCTCGGGTAACCCAGGTCGCAATGGGAGCCGCGCACGAAAGCGGCGTCGCGAGACGCGTTCGCGGTCGCTAGTCGCACGAGCTCGGCAACCGCGTCAGCCGGCGCGGAGTTCGGGATGCCGACGGCTAAGTGGGTACCGCTGCTCGGATGTTCGCCGTTTTTGGCCGAGTGAGTGCTGGCACTCCGGTGAAGCCAAGGAGCGCCAATTCGTGCACGATATCGGCGTCTTTCGACGTGCCCGCCGGCCACCGCCGCACGAGTACGGCAAACCGCGTCTGCCGGGGCGGGGTTCGCGACGCGTACGCAATAGTGGGAACCGTCGCTCGGATGTTCGTCGTCTTTGGCCGAGCGAGTGCTGGCACTCCGGCGAAGCGAAACGGGGCCGATTCGGGCACGATATCGGCGTATTTCGACGTGCTCGCCGGCGACCGTCGCACGAGTACGGCAAAGCGCGTCTGCCGGGGCGAGGTTTGCGACGCCGACGAAAAAGTGGGAAGCGCCGCTCGGATCTTCGCCGTTTTTGCAGGAGTGAGTGGCGGCCCTCCTGCGAGACCAAGAAGCATCGACTCGCGCACGATATCGGTGTCTTTCGACGTGCCCGCCGGCCACCGCCGCACGAGTACGGCAAACCGCGTATGCCGGGGCGGGGTTGGCGACGCCGACGCAAAAGTGGGAACCGCCACTAGGATGTTCGCCGTTTTTGGCAGAGTGAGTGCTGGCACTCCGGCGAAGCGAAAGAGCGCGAATGCGCCCACGAAAGTGGCGTGTTTGGACGTGCTTGACGACGACCACCGCAGGAAAACGAAAAACCACGTCAGCCGGGGCGAGCGACCCATGGCGGTCTGGGTGCTTATCGCTGCTATTATAGGGGCACCCCGGCAGACGCAAAAAAAAAAAAAAAATTTTTTTCGACATTCTTTTTTGCTCGTCGACCTCGGGTGACCCAGGTCGCAGTGGGAGCCGCGCACGAAAGCGGCGTCGCGAGACGGCTTCGCGGTCGCTAGTCGCACGAGCTCGGCAACCGCGTCTGCCGGGGCGGAGTTCGGGACGCCGACGGCTAAGTGGGAACCGCCGCTCGGATGTTCGCCGTTTGTGGCCGAGTGAGTGCTGGCACTCCGGCGAAGCCAAACGGGGCCGATTCCGGCACGATATCGGCGTCTTTCTACGTGCTCGCCGGCGACCGTCGCACGAGTACGGCAAAGTGCGTCTGCCGGGGCGGGGTTTGCGACGCGTACGCAATAGTGAGAACCGTCGCTCGGATGTTCGTCGTCTTTCGCCGAGCCAGTGCTGGCAATCCGGCGAAGCCGAACGGAGCCGATTCGGGCACGATATCGGCGTCTTTCCACGTGCTCGCCGGCGACCGTCGCACGAGTACGGTAAACCGCGTCAGCCGGGGCGGAGTTCGGGACGCCGATGCGAAAGTGGGAAGCGCCGCTCGGATCTTCGCCGTTTTTGGAGGAGTCAGTGGCGGCACTCCGGTGAAGCCAAGGTGCGCCAATTCGCGCACGATATCGGCGTCTTTCGACGTGCCCGCCGGCCACCGTCGCACGAGTACGGCAAACCTCGTCTGCCGGGGCGGGGTTTGCGACGCCGACGCAAAAGTGGGAACCGCCGCTCGGATGTTCGCCGTTTTTGGCAGAGTGAGTGCTGGCACTCCGGCGAAGCGAAAGAGCGCGAATGCGCCCACGAAAGTGGCGTGTTTGGACGTGCTTGACGACGACCACCGCAGGAAAACGAAAAACCACGTCAGCCGGGGCGAGCGACCCATGGCGGTCTGGGTGCTTATCGCTGCTATTATAGGGGCACCCCGGCAGACGCAAAAAAAAAAAAAATTTTTTTCGACATTCTTTTTTGCTCGTCGACCTCGGGTGACCCAGGTCGCAGTGGGAGCCGCGCACGAAAGCGGCGTCGCGAGACGGCTTCGCGGTCGCTAGTCGCACGAGCTCGGCAACCGCGTCTGCCGGGGCGGAGTTCGGGACGCCGACGGCTAAGTGGGAACCGCCGCTCGGATGTTCGCCGTTTGTGGCCGAGTGAGTGCTGGCACTCCGGCGAAGCCAAACGGGGCCGATTCCGGCACGATATCGGCGTCTTTCTACGTGCTCGCCGGCGACCGTCGCACGAGTACGGCAAAGTGCGTCTGCCGGGGCGGGGTTTGCGACGCGTACGCAATAGTGAGAACCGTCGCTCGGATGTTCGTCGTCTTTCGCCGAGCCAGTGCTGGCACTCCGGCGAAGCCGAACGGAGCCGATTCGGGCACGATATCGGCGTCTTTCCACGTGCTCGCCGGCGACCGTCGCACGAGTACGGTAAACCGCGTCAGCCGGGGCGGAGTTCGGGACGCCGATGCGAAAGTGGGAAGCGCCGCTCGGATCTTCGCCGTTTTTGGAGGAGTCAGTGGCGGCACTCCGGTGAAGCCAAGGTGCGCCAATTCGCGCACGATATCGGCGTCTTTCGACGTGCCCGCCGGCCACCGTCGCACGAGTACGGCAAACCTCGTCTGCCGGGGCGGGGTTTGCGACGCCGACGCAAAAGTGGGAACCGCCGCTCGGATGTTCGCCGTTTTTGGCAGAGTGAGTGCTGGCACTCCGGCGAAGCGAAAGAGCGTGAATGCGCCCACGAAAGTAGCGTATTTGGACGTGCTTGACGGCGACCGCCGCAGGAGTACGAAAAACCACGTCAGCCGGGGCGAGCGACCCACGGCGGTCTGGGTGCTTATCGCTGCTATTATAGGGGCACCCCGGCAGACGCAGAAAGAAAAAAAAAAATGGGGACATGGCGTGCGTCACCGTGCGGCTTCGCAGCGTTGCCGAAGTCGCCGAGCCCTTCGACTGAGCCGAACGGCGGACAGGGAACGTTGGTCGGCCGTTCTAACCTGTCGGTGCCACGCCGAGACGTCGTTAAGGAAAACCGCGTCGTGGGCCTCTACGACGCCGTCGAGTCGTTGTACGTTTGGTGTCCAGCGTGTCGGCGGCGAGTAGCGGACACGTCGTTCACGACTTCGGTCTTTCGCAGTCGACGCGAACTTGCGGAGAGTCGTGGTGCCTCACGTTTTCGGCAGAAACCGCGGCGGAATTTTCCCGTGCGTGCGCGCACGACCTCGGTGCTGTGCCGTCAGCGTAGTGTTGCACAAACTCGTGGCCTACCCAAGGTGCGGTACGTTTGCGGCCGTATCCTCGGTGGGAATTTCGTGAGTAGGGTCGCAAATTCTACGACCTCGGCGGGTTTGAGAGCGACGTAGACTTGTGGCACGCTCAACATGCCACACGTTTCGGGGCACACCCGCGGTGAAATTTTCTCGAGTACGCTCGTATTAGGGCCCAAGGAGGTCTGGGTACTTATCGCTGCTATTATGTGGGGGTTCTCGTGAGCGGCGTACGCGAAAGCGACCGGGTGTCTGATATGCGGCGGGCTTCGGCCTCGTCAAGCGTGTCCTCGGGTCTGCTCCAGGGGAATCCACGGCAGTCGTCTGCAGCCTCATCCGCTTGATGCGTTAGGGGCTGGTTGTCGGACGGTGCCGTTTTACCACGATATCGAGGTGTGTTCCGTGTCGTCCTCGGGCGATTCAGATGCGAAAGCGCCGAAGACGCGGGCGTGACCCGTCGTCTGGCGGCTTTGCAGTCTCGGCTCCGTTGCTAGTTCCGGCCGGTCCACCGACAGTGCAGCGGGCTTGGGCAACCCGCACGGCGCGACCGAGTCGATGCAACGAAAAAGAGCGAGCATGAACGTGCTTCTTGCCGCACGGCTCCCACTCGTCTTTCGGGAAGGTTGTGCCGTAGCGAGCTCGAACGCCGTCATCTCGGAGTGCAAAATAAGCGTGTTGGGGCGCCTGAAGGTGGCCTCCGCCGCACACAGACTGCGTCCGGCCCGCCGAGGGCGAGGACGGACGCGCAGTCGAACGATTACCTGGTTGATCCTGCCAGTAATCATATGCTTGTCTCAAAGATTAAGCCATGCATGTCTAAGTACATGCCGAAATAAGGCGAAACCGCGAATGGCTCATTAAATCAGTTATGGTTCCTTAGATCGTTTCTTCCTACTTGGATAACTGTGGCAATTCTAGAGCTAATACATGCAGTGAGCCTGGAGCCCTTTGGGTAACGGGTGCTTTTATTAGACCAAGATCGATCGGGTTTCGGCCCGTATTGTGTGGTGACTCTGGATAACTTTGTGCTGATCGCATGGCCACGAGCCGGCGACGTTTCTTTCAAGTGTCTGCCTTATCAACTTTCGATGGTAGGTTACTTGCTTACCATGGTTGTTACGGGTAACGGAGAATCAGGGTTCGATTCCGGAGAGGGAGCCTGAGAAACGGCTACCACATCCAAGGAAGGCAGCAGGCGCGCAAATTACCCACTCCCGGCACGGGGAGGTAGTGACGAAAAATAACAATACGGGACTCTTTTGAGGCCCCGTAATTGAAATGAGTACACTCTAAATCCTTTAACGAGGATCAATTGGAGGGCAAGTCTGGTGCCAGCAGCCGCGGTAATTCCAGCTCCAATAGCGTATACTAAAGCTGCTGCGGTTAAAAAGCTCGTAGTTGGATCTCAGTTCCAGACGAGTAGTGCATCTACCCGATGCGACGGCTCGGACTGAACATCATGCCGGTTCTTTCTTGGTGCACTTCATTGTGTGCCTCGAGATGGCCGGTGCTTTTACTTTGAAAAAATTAGAGTGCTCAACGCAGGCGAGTCGCCTGAATAAACTTGCATGGAATAATAGAACAAGACCTCGTTTCTGTTCTGTTGGTTTTTGGAATACGAGGTAATGATTAAGAGGGACGGACGGGGGCATTCGTATTGCGGCGCTAGAGGTGAAATTCTTGGACCGTCGCAAGACGAACTACTGCGAAAGCATTTGCCAAGAATGTTTTCATTGATCAAGAACGAAAGTCAGAGGTTCGAAGGCGATCAGATACCGCCCTAGTTCTGACCATAAACGATGCCAACCAGCGATCCGCCTGAGTTACTCAAATGACTCGGCGGGCAGCTTCCGGGAAACCAAAGTATTTGGGTTCCGGGGGAAGTATGGTTGCAAAGCTGAAACTTAAAGGAATTGACGGAAGGGCACCACCAGGAGTGGAGCCTGCGGCTTAATTTGACTCAACACGGGAAAACTTACCCGGCCCGGACACTGGGAGGATTGACAGATTGAGAGCTCTTTCTTGATTCGGTGGATGGTGGTGCATGGCCGTTCTTAGTTGGTGGAGCGATTTGTCTGGTTAATTCCGATAACGAACGAGACTCTAGCCTATTAAATAGGTGCGGGGTTCCCAGCACCTTACAACCTTCTTAGAGGGACAAGCGGCTCCTAGCCGCACGAAACAGAGCAATAACAGGTCTGTGATGCCCTTAGATGTCCGGGGCCGCACGCGCGCTACACTGAAGGAAGCAGCGTGTCTTTATCCCTGTCTGAAAAGACTGGGTAACCCGTGGAACTTCTTTCGTGATTGGGATAGGGGCTTGCAATTGTTCCCCTTGAACGAGGAATTCCCAGTAAGCGCGAGTCATAAGCTCGCGTTGATTACGTCCCTGCCCTTTGTACACACCGCCCGTCGCTACTACCGATTGAATGATTTAGTGAGGTCTTCGGACCGATGTCCGGCGCGGCCTTTCGGTTGCGCCGGTCTGTTGGAAAGATGACCAAACTTGATCATTTAGAGGAAGTAAAAGTCGTAACAAGGTTTCCGTAGGTGAACCTGCGGAAGGATCATTAACGGATTGTGAAGGGTGAGCGCCTCAGCTGCGTCTGCGCCCGACACTTTCTGCCGCTGACCCCGTTTGGACGCGGGGTCGGCTTTTCCCCACGGGGCTGCCTGAATGTGGAGCGGCACCCCGTGACAAATTGTTGCGCCCAGCGGACGCCAACACCGCGACCTTGGACGGTCGGCCAGGTGGCGGACGCGGGTACAAACGGCGCAACGCACTCATAGGTCGGCTTTCGACCCGCCACTGCACCGTGGCTCGAAGCGCTCGAAATGCGCGACCCGACCGCTGCGGGACCGCCTAGTACTGTAAACAGGAGCGGCGGAGCGCGAACGGCGAGTCGTGGTTACGTCGGTAGAAGGCGAGGCTGCGCGTTCCCGAAACGCCAGCCGAGTGCCCTCCCGACCGTTCGAGCGTGCAAGAACGAGACCCGACAATCGCGCGGCGACTGCCAAGTACGAGAGGAACGGCACAAGCGTCGGCGGTCGGTCAAGGAACTGGCGATGTGACGGGTCCGCTGTGCACCAGTGCATACCGTCCCGCCGTCCGCGGCAAGCGCCTCCGCGTCCTCGGGTGACGGAGGCTGCCGGTCGGTTCTTGCAGGCGAGGGATCTCGCTGGCACCGGTTCGCGTTGACGCGCGGCCGGTCATGGCACGGCGATGCGACGGCCGAGGTGCGCAGTACTCGATGGAGGAACCGCACGCTCCGATGACCGTCCCGCCCTCCGCGGCGTATGCGTACCGACCGTAATGGTTGCAGCAGCGCCGGCCGGCTTTTGAATTCGCCACACGAAACACGGTGCGAGATCGCGGTTAGGGGAGCGTCGACGTTGCCAGGCGTTTTGCTTGCTGCCGAGGGAAAGGCGGCACGGCCACGTCGCGCTCGTCGCGATTAGCGGGTCTGCGCGCTTTGGGAAGGTGCCGCAACGACTTGCCGAAAGAGGAAGCACGGAAGAACGAGGGACTTGGACGTCCCGACAATTGAACGCACTTGCGGCCAGGCCCTTGCTGGCTTCGTTCTTCCGCCTCGAGTAGGCTCGTACGCGGCTCCGGCGCCGAAAGTGGTCCTTGGCACCGACTTCGGTGGACGTGGGAAGTGCCGCGCAAGTACGGCGCGCCTGGCTCCACCTGTTGGCTAAAGTAGGCAGCCGGATCGGCATTTTGGTGTGCGGTGGCAAACCGTGGATGCGAAAAAAGCTTGTGCGATTTCGTGGAACAAAAAGCGGGGGTCCCCCTTTTTATGCGGAGGAGACCGACCCGCCCGCCGTGGTGAACCGCGACGCCACGGTAAAAACGGGAGAGGCTTGTCGATGGGACCGTGCATCCCGCGCTCCACGGAGGCCGGGAGGCGGCCGCCCGAGGAAATGTGTAGCCGTCGAGGCCCGCATCTGCGTGCACTCTTATCCAAATGGGTGTACCGCAGGCATTTTCTGGTTAGGCGGGCCAATGAGAGCGAGCACACAACGATACCTACGGGTCCGGCTTGGAGAACCGGCTTCGACGCCTCCCGAGTATTTATAGAGGGGTGGACCACGAAAGCACTCGCAAGTAGCGGAAGCGAAACGCCGTCCGAAACACACCGTTTGCTCGATTTGCGGCAGCCGAAAAAGGCGCGGCAGAGTTTTGGAGTCCAAGCGTGCGCTGAAAAGCGCCCTTCTTGGCCACTGTTTGGCCGAGTGCCAGAAACGTTTGGTTTTGACTGTACGGAATTGAACAAACACTTTTTCACGACTCTAAGCGGTGGATCACTCGGTTCTCGGGTCGATGAAGAACGCAGCCAGCTGCGAGACTTGGTGTGAATTGCAGGACACACTGAGCACTGATTCTTTGAACGCACATTGCGGCCTTGGGTCTTCCCTTGGCTTCGTCTGTCTGAGGGTCGGATCACATATCAAGAGAGCCTTCGGCGCACAAGGGAACGTGAGCCGTCGACTCGTTTTGACCGCGTCGGCAACACGGACAGCACGCTGAACACCTCACAGCGAGCGCCAACAGCGGCCACTCAAGGGCGAGACGGTGGCGACCGTCGTGCCAGAGCCCAACCGAAACGGGGGCGACCGACTGCATTGAGGATGTGGCACCTCGTTGAGACCGCCGCAGGACTTCGAGTCGGAAGGAAGCCTGCAGGGAAAGTGCGGTCGAGGTTGCGTACTCCTCTCTGCGACCGGGCGCGCAAGAGCTGCGAGAGCCACGGACGCGCAACTTTAACGCA
>NC_134706.1:26721935-26724435 GCF_043290135.1 Rhipicephalus microplus | reverse complement strand
TCAGGCGCTGCAAGAGCAAAAAAAGCCTCCCATATCAGAACAAATAAATGAAAGTGAAACAGCATTCTATCAGGCACTCCTAGTTGCACAGCAACAGGGTGCAGGTACAACCACGTGCGAACAGCTAATGAAAGCATTCCAGGCAATTAAGACGAATCTCTTAGAGATAGCCTTGGACAATGCCTCAATGAGGGGCCAGCTGAGTGAACTGAAACCGAATAGCAAGGTAACAGAACGCACTTATGCTAGTGTCCTACAACACAGTGACGGACAAGAAAAAGTGGAGAAACCAGGGAAGCGATCGGTTTTGGTCATAAAACCCACAACAGGGGAAGTGAAAACAAAAGAACTAAAGGAGAGAATTGTCAAGGATATTGATCCGGCAAAGCTAAAACTTACAGACGTGAAACTCAACGTAAATGACGCAGCTGTCACCATCAGCACCACAAATGGAGCAGCAATGACACAGTTAAAGGAATGTCTTAATAGACTCCCCGAAGCAAATGAAATGCAGATGTTTACACCCACACCAAGACTTCCATCATTCAAAGTGGTTGGTATTGACTCAGACACAGCAAGGGACGATATCCCAGAGAAAATCCTGAATCAAAACAACATCACAGGACGCCCAGAAGAAATAACAATTCTGGCAGAATATGTCAATCAGAAACGGAACAGAGTAAACATTTTGAAGACCTCCCCAGCTATATGGCGACAATTGAGGAATTTGTACACTGTTAATGTGGGATGGTCTCGCGCAGCCATCTATGACAATAACCACCCCCTCATCTGCTATTATTGTGCCAGTTTTGGACATCTTGCAAAAAACTGCAACAGGAGGCAAAGACGCTGCATAGAGTGTGCGGGCAACCATTGTATTGAAGAGTGCAGAGCCAACTTTTCCCGGTGCGCTGCATGCTTAAGTTCGGGATTCGACGGTGCAGACGATCACACAATCAGAGACCTAAACTGCCCGGTAGCTCAAGAATGGCGTGAACGGGCAGAACGCAATTGGGAAGAGTAAAGTACAAAGTTTAGTCTAAAACAACAATATAAACGGACAAACATGCAAACCCTCCAAAAAAACACCTGTAGCGTCAAAAATCCAAAGAGCTCATCGGCAAGTATTAAAACAAACACAAGAATACACTCTCTCCGAATAATTCAAGTTAACCTAGCCCACTGCAGCAAAGCAAATGAAGCACTTAACGTTCATCGAAACTGCAACCAATTCGATCTATCTATTCTCCAAGAACCTTATCATTATAAAAACAAAATAACTGGTTTCCCCCTTAAACACACTATTATAAGCCACAAAACGAACCCAAAAGTAGCAGTTATAATACATAATCCTAATATTCAAACGTTCCCTATATTAATCCTACCAAATGTTATAGTACTAAAAATATATTGGAATAAACAGGAAGTCCTAATTATAAATGTTTACGCACCACCTAAAGGAAATATTGAGGAGCTTTTAAATATAATTGAACCTATTATAGCAGAATCTAGGGACCAAATACTAATCGCAGGAGACTTCAATGCCTTTAACAAAATTTGGGGTGGGACTCAAAATAATGAGCGAGGGGAATTATTATTTGAATTCATAATAGCACATAATCTTCAACTTTTAAACTTACCAAATTCACCGCCTACATTCGAAAGTAAAAACGGAAGAAGCTGGATAGATTTAACTTTCGCTTCTGCAGACCTCTATCCCAAAGTATATGAATGGCACGTTAATGAAGAAGAAAATTCTAGCGACCATAGATATATCGAATATAACTTATTTAATGAAGCAGTAAAACAGGAAAAACGACTAACGCAAAATGGAGAGCACAAGCTACTTAAAGAATTAGAAAAAGACCCTTGGATGAAAGAAACAGCAGAATATGAGATTAACACTATTAGAAGATTAGAGTTTGTCACAAAGCACTTTTATGAAAAAATTAACAGATTAAAAAAGAAATATTCGAAAAATATAAATAATTGTTCAAACACATATAATAAGTGGTGGACCGCAGAATTAGAAATAGAGAGGAAACGAGTTAGGGCATTACGAAGACGTTTTCAAAAGGCAAGAGGAGAACAAAGAACTATATATCGAGAAAACTACCTTCAAAATCTTAAGAGTTATCAAGAACAAGTCAGTAAAGCAAGAGATGAATCCTGGAAAAATCTTTGCAGTACAGTAACAAAAAACAATCCATTCACACTCCCATACAAAATAGCAGCAGAAAAATTAAAAACACCCATTTTAATTAGGTCCATGCAATTATCCGGAAATAAACAAACGAAATCAATAGAAGAATCACTTACCTACATATTAGAAACTTTATTCCCCACGTTAACAGAAAGAACAAATGTAGAGGAAGAGATAAGATTAGAAACTACTGATAATGATAAACCTTTTACGGAGGAAGAAATGAATAGTGTGGTGAATAACCTCCGCAAAAAAGTCGCAGTAGGCCCTGATAACTTATCTACGCAATTAATCCAG